>NC_056731.1:627061461-627338961 GCF_019279795.1 Protopterus annectens | reverse complement strand
TTTTATGCCTTTGATATTTATATAGTTTGCAAATGGTTCCATAATTAAAGTAAATAGTAATGGCAACAGAGGACAACACAGTTTAGTACCTTTAGAACTCATAACTGACTCAGAAGTATATGATCCTATTTTAATGTAAAGAAGGGAATTTTCATAAAGAAGTTGAACAAGTTGTAAAAAAAAATATTCTAAAAATGACTTTCCTCCAAGACTGATTAGTACCCCCAGTTAACTCTGTCGAATGCACCATTAATACCTGGACTTACTAAAGTTAACATATCTTTTGTATTATTAGCATAATTTAAAAGTAAGCCAGGAATTTAGAAAAAGTATCAACAGTGTGTATCCCTGCAGCCCAAAAATAACACCAGGAAACTGCAAAATTAGGCTCACAGAATGCCACAGGGAGTCTTTAGAATAAAAAATACTCAAGTACCAGTTGTCAAATCCCATAAGCATAACTCAAAAAGAGAAGACACCAGTCCTGGTAACGTTTTAGAGACATCAGTATATTAAATAAAAACTTGAATCATATCCCAAAATACAATGGTTAAGCACTTTCATCCCTAGACACATTGGGACTTCATCAGAACTATTTCATTAACTAAATTAACAGCTTATATAATAAAATTCAGATAAAACATGTGACACATCCATTAGCCTGCCTAAAGGAACATACAAAACAGAAATACTAAGATGTCATGATTAAAAAACTTTTAGTACATATTATTGCTCATTTACTTTAAAACTCCAACTTTTAATACACAGTCAGATATAAATAATTAAAACATATAGTTGTTTTGTGGCTGATGTTTTTGCACTTCTTATACTTGTTTCCACTGTTTTTGGGAATGGATAAAATGTTGCTAAGAACTGTAGTGAAATATATAACCAGTTGATAAATTAGTTTCCAGCTCTAAACCTCAGTATTGGGGCAATAGAAGTATGTCCATTGAGTCCAGGAATTCTGATAGCATTTAGCCTAAGTTGCCATATCAATTCTCTTTTCTCTAATTCTGTCTCTCAAGCACCCCTGCAATGTTTTTGGAACCATTTCAAGTATGCTAAGGAGAAATTCAGTAAAAGAGGGGCAACTGGTGGTGTGCTTGTATATGGAATTATTAATATTTTTCTAGAAATAGCATATAAATGTTCATAGATTCTTTTGCATAATTGTCTTTCAGTCTTCTCTGTATAGAAATGTTCACATCCTTCACAAACTGCAAGGTATATAACACCTGTTGAAGCACAGTTACAATCTCCTAAAAGAAGTTCAGATGTGGGTGTCCCTATCTGAATTTTTAGTCTGCTGTAGAATGCATCTATACTTATTACATGCTCTACACCATCTTGTACCCTTTCCTGTGGGGTTGGGGAGGTCTTTCCTTTGGTGTTGAAGGAGATATTTGATGTTCTTTCCTGTTTTCAATACAAATCCTGGTGCCACCCCTGCTAAACCCATTGTTATTCTGTACTCCTGGCAGTTGTTGCTGCACCAGTGTCACAAAGTCATTCTGAACTCAGTAACAGTCTTCCTGAAAGAGCTTCGACTCAGTTTATTGAGTTACTTTCACAGCAGTAACACAAATGAATTACAAACTTTGATAAGCTATGTGCACCCAGCCTATCTACAAATATAGGCCGTTCTGACATACCCTCTATTGATGACATCTCTAGGAGCAATAGAGGGCAGAGAAAATCAACAGGGAAGCAAGGAGAGCGCAGAAAGGATGTTCTCATGATCTGTATTATTTTGAAATGACTGAGTGAGTTATTTCAACAGAAATGAAGAATTTTCACAATGGTACATGGAAGAACTCTGGGCATTAATAGCAATCCACAAGCGCACTGTACTTTCAAGACTGTTAAATGAATTTGAACATAAAATGGACAAGGTGCATAACTTACAAATTGATAATCTATACTTAGCAGAGTATGTGAGAGTTAAAAGGGTACCAAACGGTCATAAAATGTTTAAATTTTCCAATGGCTTATTGCTAGATGACACACAAATCAGTGAGCTAACTGATATGTTGTTAACTGACATGTTGTTAACTGATATGTTTGATAGGCATGGAATAGAACTAATGCAAGTCATTTTAAGTTTAACTATAATAGGGTAAAGAGATTGTTCGATGAACTTAAGCTACTTAATCAAGACATTACTAAAGATTTACAATTTGAGAGTAACCCTTGGAAATATAGCAACATTTTGACAAGGTAGAAAAGCATGTTAAACAGAATGTTATTAGAAAACAAAAGAAACTTGATAGAGACAAAAATGAGTATGCTCAAGGTAAAACATACCTGATTTCTAAATCATTTCAGCCTGCAAGCAGTTCATATGTGCAAGAAAGATTTCAATCTGGGAATGATACGTTTTTTCCTACTTGTAATGCACAACTAAACATGGTAGAGCATAGAGAAAATTCAGTGTCACTAATTTAAGCAGGGGAAGAGGGAGGAATTGGAAGAGGAACAACTAATGCAGTCACATGATGTGGATGTGTTGACTTTTACTGACAATGTGGTTGTCAGTGAGGAAGGTAGAATTAAATAGTTACCAGGGTTTTAACATCTATAATTACAATGGCCTTAAGATTGACAAAAGTTATTTTATGCTTTTTAAAAAAGGTTCTAAGTTTGCTCCCTCCTCAAGGACAGATACATTGGACATGCTGATAGAACTCAAGTTGTATGTTAGAAAGCAGAACTTTCAGGTGATGTTTAAAAAACAAGTGGCAAGATTAGACACCCTTCCAAATAGTTGGCATGCCATGTTAAAAAAAAAGGTACATTCGACCTACTACTCCACCCTGCTGTGGCTACCTTTGAAAAAAAATGTAGTACAGAGATATTTATTTTACTTAAGTCCCAAAAGGGAAAAGGCTACAATCTTACCAAGGAAGAAAGACGACAAAAGACTGAGAATTATGAAGCGATATAAGGGTGGGGGTATGGTTATTGCTGATAAGATGGCATATATAGGACAAATATTCAACCTTTTACATAACAGTGGCAAATATGAATTATTACCTAAGGACAAAATACATTTAGCTTATAGAAGAATTGAACTTTTCTTAGATGACTCCCTTATAGAAAGTGCTATCACTGAAGATTTACATGATTTTTTTCATAACAAATTACCCAACTATTCCTTTAGCATTTGATATACCTAAAATGCATAAAATTATTTTCAGCCCTCTTATTGACTAATAGTAGCTGCTCACAACTCTATCCCATACCCCTTAGGAGTATTTGTTGACCAGATTTTGAAAAACGTCTTACGTCCCACTGTACATATATTAAGAGATTCATGGGACTTCTTAACTAAAGTGGGACAAGTTTTTTTACTGTTAATTGTAGTTTTTAGACTATTGATGTGGTAGACTTATTTACATCTATAACTCACAAGGAGGGTTTAAAATTATTTTATGCTGCTATTCTGGAACTTTTGAATTTGGATAATACATTAATTTTATCATGGAAGTAATGTAAATTATGCTACACAATAAGTTAATTTCATTTGAGGAGAGTATTTTCAACGGTTACGAGGAGTAGCTATGGGTGCTAGCTGATGTGTGCTAATCTTTTTATGTATAGTTTGGAAAGGGATTTTATATGCAATTCAAGTTTCAAAGACCACTAAGGTGGATCTGTAGCCAAGAACAAGTACAAATCCTTCTTCAGTTATGTTAGAAAACTAAGAAATAGCACTCATCAATATACAGAGCTCATACTAAATTGCAAAACATATTCATACCTGGTGCACATTGCTAATATACTAGCAAATAAATTTAGTGCATATTTCACTCCTGAGTCTATTAATCAAAGCCCTATGATCCTTGTATCTCACAAACCCCCTGGCATCACTAAAGAAACTGCTGTCCTAGACTAAGAACACTTCCTCCGTCAGTCCAGATAACATACTGAGCTGTTTGTTAAATAGCATTAAATAGCATTAAACATGCCCTGGATGAACTATTTAGCCTTAGTATGGCTACAGGATTAGTCCTAGAAGTATGGAGTACAGCACGGGTGATTCCAATCCATAAAGGTGGTCCTTTTACCAACCCCAGAAACTATAGTCCCATCAGCCTGACAAGTCTCATTTGCAAGGCCATGGAACACATTATAACTGGCTCAGAGATAGAACCCACATGGTCAGAATCGCAGGTGCCATGTCCAAATCCAAACCAGTTACAAGTGGCGTCCCACAGGGCTCAGTTCTGGGACCTCTCATGTTCGGTATATACTTCTCTGAGGTTCAGGCTAACACGGGGGGATTATGGCTGACAAAGTTCACAGATGACTGCAAACTGGGGACCATAATCGAATCTCCAGCTGACACAAGCATCCTCCAAAAGGGTCTCACAGAGACGGATGCTTGGTGCCAGAGCCACGGCCTCAAGCTAAATGCTAAAAAGTGCATAGTCATCCACTTTGGGAAAAACAAGGTGCCCACAAATTACCACATAGGTGGTAATCCATTAAGTATGGAAGAAGTAATTAGAGATTTGGGGACCAACGTAGATAGTAATCTCTCCTTTGATAATCACGTTGCCAAAGTGGTTAGAAAGACCTTCTATATAGCCCACCTTATCACAAAAGGGTTCGCATCTAGATCAAGAGAGGTCATTGTGCCCCTCTACACATCACTCATCTGGCCCATAATTGAATACAATGCCCCTTTTGGGATGTACCTTACCCGACACCTGCAGCAACTGGAGAGACCCCAAAAGAACCTCACCAAGAGGATCATGGGCTACAAACAGATGTCCTATGCAGCTCGACTAAAGAAACTCTAGCTCTACTCAGTTGTTTACCGCTTACTCAGAGGCAATCTATGCCTGACGTACAAAGCCATGTCAAACCCAGAATTAATGGATGTGCTCCACCTCAAAAAATCCAAGTCCCTTAGAGCTACACTCTCCAGGGTCCTAAACCTCAGCACAAAAATAAATAGGACATGCTGGAGGGACAGATTCATTTCCCAGAGGCTCCCCTCACTCTGGAATAGAATCCCAATTCATGTTAGACATAGCCCCTCGCTGACCCTCTTCAAGCGAAATTTGGACACGTGAATGGGAAATCGCAAATTCACCCCTGGGATCTCTCCTGTGTCTCTGCTAGACAGAGGCACAGTAAACTAATCTTAAAAGGGTACCTTCTGTGACCTACTTTACAGAGGCACAGTAGGCTAATCTAATAGGGAGGCAGAAGCCAAATACACTCTGGCTAGGCTTATAAATGCCCTAGGGCAGATAGCCCAGTATCTACCTATGAACCCATGAACCTATGAACAGATTTCATTAACAATCACATTAACAATCTTGTTAGGCTAGATCTGTTATAGTAAAAGGTAGATGCTGTCTTTTAAAAATATAACACACACTGTTGACAGCAGACACACTGTAGATGCAGCTTACTTTGACTTGGTCAAGGCATTTGACACCATCCCCCATTTTAACATAACAAATAATCTGAATGCAATGCAGATAGATTCCTATGCAGAATGATAGATAGACACTTAGCAAACAGACAGAAGCTACACATTGCAGGTGGCAAGAGCTGGGACAGAGGACATGAAAATGACCAGTGGTCTCCCAAAAGGCTCAGTTCTGGTGATGCTTCCAGTTAAATAAAGTACTCCCTTTTTGAGGGATAGGATGAAAGCTGGATACCTGAAGAAGGCTATACAGTTGTAAAAAGCATATGCAAACTACATAGACAGTGACTGGAGGTCAGGCTAGAACCTTTGCCTTTGAAATGGGAGACAGAAACTTTAACCAATCAGTCACTATGTTGCCTGAGGAAATCAGGAAGGCTAAACAACTTTGCATTTGCCTCTAGGTCAGTCAACAAGAAAATATCTATTTGCAGAAGAACTGCCCCAGGTCCAGCCAATGAGAAGTAGCTACAAAGGCAGTGCCAAAGTGATAGCTCAGGTGAATAAGCTATTTATGAGCTGCTCCATTAGACACACAAAGTAACCTTCCAGGTTCTCCAATGCCTTACCAAATTTCTCCTAGCAGTATAAGTATTACCTCAGGTCTCCCATGAAAAGAAGTTGTTAGCCAAGTGGTACTAACCCAGTCAACAAAAGTACAGATAGATAAATAGACAGACAGACAGACAGAGAGATAAATATGTAAATAAATACATTCCATGCATTTTATCACGATGCAACCAGAAGAGTTATCTTCTCAAGTACTGCCATAACGTATGAGTAACAGTCAGCAATCATGGCATTATCCTAAGGGTTATAAAGAATGAGGAAATGACCTAAGCAGGGCAGTAGGGGCAATCCATGGAATCTGAGTACCAGCTATGTTCTGGAATGTTCCCATTAATATTTTGTGCAGTGTTTGTTCAACATGCCTGGCCAGTTTTCTATACTTCTGTGGTCAGACAGAGATATTTAGGCATGCAAAGTGTTTCCTGCTATTTGCACATTTAGATTTAACGAACTGCTCAGTTATTTTTATAGAGACAGACTGGGGCATGTGCTTTTCTGAATGCATATAAATATTATGATGAAAATATCATGGATAACAAGACTACTTTATCATCTAATATAACTAGGTCTGTTACGCTGTCTTTGCTGCTTTTTGCCTTTAATACCTGCCACTATATATTATACCAGCTTGCATTTTAATGTAGACAGCTTCTGGAAAAAACAATAACATTTTAATGTGCTTCTGTAGTTCCATATGTATGTCAGCATGTAACGGATTTAAATGCGTAGTGTTTTGGCTCTGATGACAGACATGGGTGCTTTATGTATGTGCCATTATTTCTAAGCAGAGGCACCGGATGGAAAAACAAATAATCAGAGCAGAGTATACTTTAATAGTTCACTGCATAGGCCAAGAGCTAAAAGCATTAGAGCTCTAGGGAACAAAGCATAACTAATATTTTTTTTTATTTCATGGAAAACCCATTGCAGAAATTTCACAGGCCAGTGCCTAATTTATTTCAGGAGAAATGAATTAAAACTGAAAGAAGTTGTAGAATATACTTGACTTACAGGTAGTAGTAAATTATATATAGCAGTGCCGGCTCTTCTGAACTAAGCCAAGTCTAGTAGCTGTTTATTTTATTTCATCTCTGATTTCTTTCTTATGTGATTTTGCAAAGTACTGACTATCTGTAGCTGTGTTTATGAAACAGTGATAAAAGTATTTATTCTTGAGCATTGCCTGATGTTTGTTTTTCTGAAGACCAAAAGATTTATGCATGTTAGGGAGTGGGAGAGCTGGTGATGATGATAGTGCTGGAAGTGATATTAATACAGAGGATTATAATATTTTCTGACCAGTCACAACCCTTGTTATGTGTTTCTACAGTAAACATTTGAAATGTTGAGATGTGGTAGAAAGAGTCCCAAAATGCGGAATCTGAATGGCTGAAAGATCAGACATACATATAGTAAGACCAAGATGCCATTTCTTGGAATTTACCCTTTTCTGCAAGGTATGGTGATTTTGGAGCTGGTATGTAAAAGTTCAGGGGTGTGGGGTTATGGGGGTGCAGTAGAGGATTGCTCCCCTTGAAAAAAGAAGTTTTAAGGAGAAAAGAGCTTTTTAAGATTTGCTCTTCTCCAGTGATTTTGGTCTTTTTTTTTCCAGCTTGTTGGTGCTCGGCATTTCGAGTGCTGACATTTCAATAGTGATAATAATGTTGGGAAAGGGTATTTTTCCCTGCCCCCAAGAACTGTGTGATCTCACACACTTGTCAACCATTTGTTTAGTCGTCCAAATTTTGTCAACTTAACAGATGTTGAACAAATGTGGGTTTGACTAATTCAGCTCGCCATATATACCCATATCTACATCTGTATCTATATTTATATCTGTAGGTATAGCTATCTCTCTATGTGTAAAGATTTCATTGGGTCAGAAAATCAGTTAGTAGAAGGTCATGACCCTGTAAGGCTGGCGCTTAACTTCTTTATCTTGCTGTGATTATGAGCACAAGATTGCCCTGAGCACCTTCAGAGTTTGTGTGTGATGATCAAGCATTATTGCTGTTGTACTTTGCAGCTGCACCATACTCCTAGACACTCTTTCTGCAGGTCTCTGCTGCAGCCACAGCCATGATATTTAATGAGGTGCTCATTGTGCAGACTCGCTTGACTGCATTCATTTTTAATGAGCATCGCGGCTCAACATGCTTGCATCGTAAACAGAGGAAGGCTGGCCAAGATAGTAGCCAGTATTTCTGAACCCCAGCATCTGTTATACTAGATGAACTTTTCACCACCTAAAGATAAGAGAATTCCAGCAGGAAATATCAATGAGACCAACAGGTTATTGACACAGACAGTAGCTGAACACATAAGAGCAGTTAAAAATCGATACTATTGTTGTGCACAAATAATGTATAATATGAGTGAATTTCAAAAGATTTAACATTTTTGTGTTAAAATGATTACTGCTGGTGTCAGTGCAAGAGGAATGAATATTCTTTCTATGCATTCTTTTCAGCACATATTGTTGAGATGGAAAATCCTTTTTAACTGTTTAATTGATTATTATATTGTAGGCACTTGGCATTTCAGAATATTTTTGACGTAACAGGTTTTTGCGTATAGTGACTAGGTTGTAATTTTTTTTTTTTTGTCTGAAGCAGTTCTTACATTTATACATAAAAGAATTAAAGCACTTACCACATCTCTCATGTTTTTTTTCCTCATTTTTTTTGTCAAGAGTTACTTGGTGGCAATTTTCTGTTTGTAGGGTTTCTAGTTTGATTAGCACTCATGTTTTTCCTGCTACCTTTGATTAACCCAGACACCTACTAGCAAATAAGTGGTTCTCTTTAATTTAAGTAAAGCCTTTTATTTTGTTAAAGAATATGTAGACTGGCTATACCTCCAGAGCAGATAATCCTCTATTTATGTATACACCTGTTCCCCGGATATCTCTACTTGGTTAACTGGGGTCTATATTATAATCTCGAAGGTTTAAAACTATGAATCACTAAAGATCAAACTTTAGTGATCGAAGTCTTAAACCATCAAAACCAAAAAAAAAAAAAATACTAAATTAAAAAAATAAATAAATAGTGTGTAGGAAGGGGGGCAAGCACCCCCTGACCCCCCCCACACCCCCCTACTTAAATATACCAACTCCAAGAACACACTACATTGAAGTAAATGGAAATCTCCTCCTACGGAGATTTTCCATTTAAACATTCGATGTAGTGTGCTTTCAGTATTCTCGTGTCAACAATATCGTATTCGATATTGTCAGACTTCGAGATTTTAATACAGATCCGGTTAGCTGTATGATTTCTAGACTCTCAGCCAAAGGTATGTATAACTGTAAAAATGTTTAGGGTGGCCACTGAAACCAAAAGGGAAAGAGACAAAAATCAGTGGGGCCCTAAACCAATATGGATTACATCTTCTGGACCAAGACCTCTACATGCAGGCAGCTTAAATACACATGTGGGTGTTATGGCAATGGTTGAAATGGACTGTATCTTGGTCAGACATTGAACTTAGTATTAATGATCTGTGCTGCCTTTCCATGGACAGGAAGGAACTAGAAAGGGTCATAGATATAAAGTCTTCACCTGATACCTCCATTAGACTTGTATGAGTGGCATTCAAAAATGTAATTAAAAGTTGTCCATTGAAAGATACATTTCTTATAGTTATACTTTCAGAAGGATTTCTTTTATTGTGGAATCATGAGAGTAAGTTTTCAGAGTTGGATAGGGAATTTCACTCTTTTTGATAAAACTAGCCTAACACAATTTTTAGATTTCCACCACAAATGTTCTTTGCCCAGTAATGACATTTATAAGACCCTACAGGTTAGACATTTTATTGCCACTGAAACACAGGGCTGAGATGGCGAGCTGGTGATACTTAGAGGCACTGCTGCGTATGTAAAAGGCAAAGCTGCTGCCAAAGGAGTGGTATTTGAATTGATGAAGACCATGTAGAACTTCTTCTTGTTTGAACCACATCTTACTGAGACTCTTTGGAGAAAAAAACATAGGACAATGTATGAGGTAAACAGGGACCAAGTAAGGGAGGCCTTCCAAGATAGTGTATATTCTGAATACTAGGGATTCATCATTAGTGGTTGCTGCACTGTTATTTTGTATTGCCAAGAGACTTGCACATATATTCCTAAGATGTAAGTTTAAGTATTGGAAATGTAATAAGTAGGATATAGGTACTTAGGAAGTCATCTTCTGTTCTTGGCAAATCTGTCATAACATTTTGGATGTAAGGAGAGGAGGCTGTGAAATTAGTTTGAAGGCCTACAGTCAAGTTTTACAAAAAGTTTGCACTTTAGAGTATCTGATATTGGTATTATACAAAAATAAAGCAATAAGTTAACATCATTTCTTGCATGTTTGGACAGAAATGTATAATGTTGCTGGAAATCAGCTTTCCATCCTTAATGTCAACAATAGATCCAAAAACACTTAAGGAGATACAAATATATATTTAAATAGTTGCAGTGAAAGAGAATAAGTGAGAGCTGCATACAGGTTGCTGAAACTTTGGGTAATATTTTTAAGAGTAGGACAGAAATATTGAAGTAGTGATATGCCCTAAGGGTGAGTGGGTCTTGTATAGTGAAATCAGCAGTCACAATGATATTAAAGTTTTTGGAAGATGTTGAGTCATGTGCTTAATAGAATCTTCTATATTCCTTCATCTTTGTTAAGGAGCTCAGTGGACAGGCAGTGACCTGTTGAGAACAGTTAGTAGAAATGTTGGTAATGGTAATGATGTTGTTATTGTGAAACAATTTTAATTATAGATTTTCCTAATGGTTTGTTAGAGACTCAAAATGATTTAATTCAGTATAATTTCCTTTGGTTAAGCATGAGATTATGTGGCCACTGATTTTTTGTATAAATTGTCCAAATAACATCTTTTTTATAAGAATTTGTAGGCTACTATAGTAGCACTATTTTATTTCTTACCAGAAATAATGCATTTATAGGATAACATTTAGTAATTTCTGTTGACTGCTTACAGATGAAGTATGTCTGACTGGCAACACTAGCACACTGGTATATCAGATGTTTGCTTCTACATAACACCCCCTTTTATACGTTTGTGTTCCTTATATAGATAGATTAAATATATTAAAAACAAAAGCAGAGAAATAAAGGCACAGATAATATAGACATAACAGTGACAGGGTGAGGAGGAATGCTCTGGATGAGCCTGAAATTACCTTAGACAAGGTGTTGTACTTGATAAACTTTCAGCTATTTCAGATATTTGGGCAGCGAGGATTGGTAAAGAAGTTAATAATGTAAAAGTAAAGGCTTACAATTAATGAAGGAACATAATGTAAATGCACAAAACTAGATATAAAAATGTAAGTGTAAATTTATTTATTTATTTATTGGGTAGAAGTCCATTTTTGGTCGAGGCCCAAGGAGAAAAGCTCCATATTATTACAAAACATTTAAGAACAATAATTTTACAAATCTTCAAAAATAAAACAAAAAACATCTGCAGTTTAAATAAGTATAACAAATTAGACATAATGTAAAAATATCGGTTAAGAATCGATGCAAGGCATATAGGTTCTACTTCAAAACATTGAAAACTCATAACATCTAATTTCAAAACAGCGAGACCATAAGATCAAAAATTCAAAACATCTAAAACTCATAACATCGAATCTCACAACATCAAAAACTACAAAGCAAATATAAATAACATCCCATCCACCTACAACACCAAATGAAAAAAACACACTTTTTACAATTTTTCTACAGGGAGGCAAGCCCCCCTGCATGCCCCCACCCCCTGTAAATTAAATATACCAACTCCAAGATCGCACTACAGTGGGAAAAAGTTAATTTTCTAACTGCACTATATCACGATCACCATAAAGAATGTACACATAATGTCTAAATCATTTACCTGTATGGCCTAAAAACACATACACAGTGGCATAATAAACACTATATACAGATTAATAGAATAAACTGTAACATTTACATGTTTGATGATACACTACTCAATTTTATACATTTTCAATGTTGTAAAATTCGATGTTATGAGTTTTAGACGTTTTCAATTTTCGATCTTATGGTCTTGCTGTTTCGAAATTCGATGTTATGAGTTTTTGACATTTTGAAGTGAAACCAGTATATGATGTGTGTGTATATATATATATATATATATATATATATATATATAACAATGATGATAGAGATCCCTCATAAGAAAAAAATGTATGTAAAATGTAAAAAAACAAACAAAACAAAAAAAAAAGAATAATTTTGCTAAAGTACAAAGAAACCTGAATATAAGAAGTGAGCAGTAATTCAGTGGAACCACACTTCAGAGAATGAGATAGACAAAACACGGTAGTGTAGTTTCTCATAGCTTTTTGCAGGGGTGCTCAGAGTCACAGTCTTGTAGATAAGGGAGATGAAATAGATTCATCACACAAAGTCCACATATATGGGAATCACTACCACTAAAACAGAAGTCAAAATCACATATTATTGACAGTAGAGAAAAGGCAAAAATGGCATTCTTCTCAACAGACAAGATACTAACCTTGAGATCACGCTATCTGGTAAACTCATTCTGCTCAAGATCTCTGTTTTGATAAACACTGGAATCACTGCAACTAGCTTGCTGACTCAAATTTTGCCGTAAAACAGCTCAGCCAAGAACAGGCAGTCCAGATGAAAGGGTTGAGGACTACTATTACAAACGGAAAGCACTCTTTTACCAGGTACTGTTCTTTTCTGAAGTTTTAGTGCTGCACTGACTGTGCAGATAAGTAATTGTGATTTTGGATCTAGTTTTTATATTGTACCAGCATGTAACAGGTCCAACAGCAAATTGCTTTTTAAGTCAATAGTTATGCCGAGAAAGCCCCAGAATGCTGAAAACAAACCTTCTTACTTAAATAAGTACATTTGTGTGTTACAAAATATAAAAAGGCTAATATTCTAATATTTTTCTTTTACAGGTCACTTGGAAATCAGCTGTGTGCATGTGTATGTATATATATATATATATATATATATATATATATATATATATATATACACACACACACACACACACACACACACACACACACACACACACATACACATGTGTGTACATAAAGAAAATGTTTTAGACTGCATTTTATTCTAAGTATTGGCATTGATGGGTGTATTAAGCATTTGTAGCATGCTACTGCAACTCAAATATGTCACTGGTGGAACCGAACTTGAGACCCTCATGAGGTGATGTGATCTGATAAACAGTATGCATCTGTACAATACTGCAGTGCATATACGAAAGATTCCCATTATATTAGTTGGATAGTTTGGTGCAGAATTTAAAGACCATGGTATGCTAGATGTATAGCAGTCCTGGGTATGATTCTTACAGCTTCCATTTTCCTGCTGTTTGACTCCAAACTAGTCACTTTACCAGACACTGCTCTTGTGCCACCCCATGTTATTTTGTTTGCCTTTTTTTATATGTACTGCATATCTTTGTGGATAGGCCTTGTTAAACCAGTTTAGTGTAGAACAGGGATTTGTGACCCCTCCAGCTCTACAAACATGACAAACAGGTTGAGTGTTTTACTGTTGTGCATATTGACAATCATTCTTACTTTTAGGGTTCAAGTGGGCATGAACTTAGCTGATATCCTAATTTTATATGGTTTCTTTGGTAAAGTGCTTAGCTTTGGCATACCCATGAATCTGGGAGAATTTGATTAGCTATATCATGTCCTGTTTTGATGGACCTACCATCAACATATCAGTTTAGGAAATATAGATTTAGTGACCTTTAACAAGATAAGTGGAGTTAAGTCTTATGCAATGCAGATATAACTATTATGCAATACACATGTAACTATTATTCATATCATCTGAATATTTTCATATGTTGCTACAAGATTCTGTTCATGTTTTGCTAAATCTTTAACAAAAACAAAGGTTGAATAAAGTTGTCAGTTCCAGAGTAAAAGCAGATTTTGCTGTTACTCTACAAAAAAATGACATTTGAATGAAGTGAAAAAATTTAAGCTACAATGTTTACAAAGTAGTATGTTGAAAGTTTACAAAGCTATATTTGCAAAAAGAGTGAACTGAACATTTAATAAAAATGTTAAATTAATCAAGATGAATGAAAACAAACATTTACTAATTTATATATCATACCTATAATTTGTATCATTATGGATAACATAGATTGATATGACCAAGAGGAACTAGCTTATTAATGTCCATTGCACAATAGAAGATAAGGCGTCTGCCTAGAGAGACTTGTGCTCTGTGACATGCTAAACTCTTATTTCTGCCTTCCTGCAGCTACACTCATTTAAAAAAATGCAGCACCTGAAGGGCCAGAAACTATAGCCCAACAGATCTTTGTGCTAGGGTTCTCATTCTAAAGGGGTTTGCTTATCTAAATGGACTTATGTTAAACTGAATCACTCTACTACAAGCTGCATTTCATTAATTTAAAAAAACATGAAATACAACTTGAAAGTACAATAAAAAGGGGAAAAAGTGTTGCTTTGTTTTGGCTAAGCCTTTCTGCATCTCTGCCGCCTAATGTAGAAGGGCTTGGTTCCCAAGCTTGTATTTACTAAATCTACAGTATCACAACAATGGAAAAAAAGTGAAAAACCCTCCTGATGGCTTTGATGCCCCTGCACTGGCCCAGTAATCAAAGATCCTCAATCCTCACCACTAGCACCAGGGAGGATGACAAGTACACACACAGTAAAGTACAATTTCCCTTAAGAGCACACAGAGGTCACAGTCAGTCTAGGGCTGGTTTCTCCCTCTTTCTCCAAATCCCCAGTAAGACTCCCCACTGGCACAGCTATAGGGTTAAGAGCTCAGCCGAGTGGCCAGGCTAATACCTCCAGCATCCTCTCTGTCGAACCAATGCTTCGTGTGCCTGCCCAATTAGCTAACACATGCACCCACTTTGAGATTTGATTGATATACAAACACATACACACACATGGGAAAGGCTGGCACAGGTTTACTAGCTATGCTCCCTTCTGCCCAGACTATAAGGTAGCACCAGCTGCCACCAGCCACCCTTACTTATCAGCTACTATTAAGGCCCTTACCAAAGGGTGCCCAATCTTACTGTGTAATGTTACTATTACCCAAATGGTAAGTGTGACCAAGACTTTCAAGGCTTGGAGTGGCCTATACAGTGTCACCAAACACATATGCAAGTACTCTAAGAGCTTAAATATTTCTAAACAAACCAGCCACAATTAAAAGGTTTAAATATATTTAATAATAAATAATAAAAGAACAAAGCAATATTCAATAACTCAGCACTATGATTACAGAGTTCAGAATCACAGGAAATAGTTTAAAACAACATTGCAGGACAGTCTCAAATAAATACAGAAAACATCTAAACTGATCTTTACTATATTCTTATCTATATCTAGAAGATACTTTTCCCTAGTTACTTACTATTAGCAAGGCAGAAATGCTGAAAATGGATGTTTCCAGGTCCAAAGACAAATACAAAATGCACAGTCTCTGAGAGAGCTCCCAAATTAATATCAAAACATTACTGCTAGATCAGCTGGATGACATCACCATTTGTCACCTGTTTTCAGTTCCCAGGCTAACAGATACCAACAGAATTTTTAGCATCTCTGTGTGAGAAGCACATATCTCTCAGAAGTTTGCCTAGAACTGGAAGTCATAAAACAGTGAAACACTTTTACATTTTAAATCTAGTAATTATTTCTGTTTCAAGGCATTAGAAAGAAACTCCTAGCTCTAGTCATCCTGTCTCCTTGCTGCCTTGAAACTAACATTTATAGCACATCGTAAAAAACTTTTACCTTATTTTCTTGAAGTTTTTCAAGTTAATGCTGTATGTTTCAACTTCTACCATTAAAACACAAATCTGCACAGGTATATAGTTTATACACATTTCTGCTCTTTTCAAGCAGGGTACACTGTGGTTACATTCTTGAAGCTCAGTACATAACATAGAGTTCAACACACACTTCTGCACCAGTAGTTTAATATCTACATAACATATTGTTAGAAAAATCTATACATGCTGCTTAGAAAATATATTTACATACATGCTGCCTAGAAAAATATATTTACAATGTGTGCTGCTTAGGAAGATGTGTATTTAAACATTCAAACATATATAAGTTGTGTGATCAAATATATAGAGAAATGTGTGCTTTAGTTAGGAATAAATGTACTTAAATCCATAATAAAGAATAAAGGTTATGTAATGCATTTAATTCTGTCTTACTAGAATAATAGTAGAAATAAACCTGCATATTATTGCTTGAAGCACAAGCTGCAGTGTAATCAGAAATTTGACCTTGGCAGCTTGCAGATGCAGTCTGGCTCATGTCTTTCAAGTAAAGATTATTTTGCAAAGTTAGAAAATAATAAATCTGTTCGCATGTGTGTCCTCTTTCCTGCCTCCACCAGGAGAGTAGCCTTGTGCGCACTATCTCTGATAGTGCGGAGCTGGGAACAAGAAAGACAAAGGGAGGCATTAAGGAAGACATACATCTATTGTATTTGAACTAATCAGAGAACCTTGAATTGGCTACATCCTCAGGAGGTCATCGTGACTGACCAGCTGCTTGCAAGGCTGCAACATTCTCATGGGAAAAGGACTTTTGAAAACACAAATTCAGCACTTTTATGAATTACTGTGATGTAAAGACCCTGTCACTGACCACACCAGTGAGGTGGGCAAAACTGATAATGAAATGTATATAACCAATGTGTTTTGGTCAATAAAGCAGTCAAAATTCTATACAAACTTTGTGTATGGTTTTTTGCCTCCTAATGTACATTAGAGCTTTAAGATATCTGAGTCCTCCTGCATTATTGTTTGTTATTAATTGACATTGTGTTTGAATAACTCAATGATTTTTACAGTCTGACTCTAACTAATTTATTTAACATTTTGGTCCTAATCGTGCGGAATTCCCTTGGTAAGCTGCAGGTCACAGAGTGCATAAGTGCTAATAAATCTACGAGGAGAAGCTGCCGAAAAGAATGGTTCTTCTTAAAGTGAAAAGACCTCCGACTGAATTGTTGTATGTAAAGAGGCTGTCCAATTTCTGATCTGTGGCTGAAAAGCGGAAGACTGGGCCCCAAGGAGAAACAATAAGAGCAGGAGGCTCAGGTAAGAAGAATTTCCCTCTTTGTCTTTGTTTTAGATCAGGGACCAGGTTACACTGTGCTATTGCTAAGGTTTGTGATAGCAGGGAGAGAGAGAGTCAAGTATTGTATCTTGAGTCATAGATCAGGGAATAACAAAGCAAAGTAAACAGTCATTCTAGACACTACTGTGGATATGGGGAAATAAGATACCACGTGGTACAAGAGAAGGGTTACGTAACAGTCTTTTTAAGACATGGGAAATCAGTGCACTAAGAGATCACGAGATCCGCCCTAACGGATAATGTGAAGCATATGCAATTACAGTAAGCAAATAATGTGAGATATTTTGCAAAATGTGTTAACAACTATAAATTTGATAGTAAACTAGATAAACTTTCACTAGTTAAACTCCTTAAACAAGCTTTAATCTGATGCAGGGCGTCAGGCAAAAGAAAAACAGAAGCTTAAAAATTCTGAAACATTTTAGACAACAGAGTGAAAGGTCTAACAGACAGAATCTCTGAAAAATGAAAACTTAGAGCAGACTGGACTTGCATTAATTAATGCATACAGCAGGGAAATGAGACAGTAGATGGATATTATGCTAGATTATTAAAATGCTTAAAATAACAATTAAAAAAATATATATATACATTTTAAAAGGTTGCATTGCCTCTGTTAGTAGTTTTATTACGAGGCATATGATAAATCACTGAACAAGCAGGCTGCAAGCCTTACTTGAGTATGCTAGACGTACTGAAAGACACCTTAATAGTAAAAAGAAAAAAGGGCACAAGTCTTCACTGTTGAAGACGGAGCTGAAGTATTTGTATTACAGTCAGGTAAAAGGGCATCTAGCTAGGGACTATAAACAAAATAAGAAAGCAATAACAGAAGATAAAGGAGATGTGGACTGACTATATAATAGTGATAATAACCAAAAATCATCAGGAAAGGTTAATAAACAAAGAAAATGTGAATGTAGTAGAGGGAATAGAGGAAGTACAAACAGATGTAAAGAATAAAATGAAAATAAAATTTTAGATTTAGCATTGTTGAGCCTGGAGCTCTACCTAGCAAATACAAAACCAGAAGTAACACTTCTGGTGGAGGGAAGAAAGGTCAAATTCCTGTGTGACTCAGGAGCGTCACGGACTTTGATACACCCCTCCAAGTTACCAAAACATTCTAAATCACCTAATTATATATTAGTAAAAGCAGCAAATAGACAGCTATACAGGAACCACTTTCCCATAATATAGCAATAACTGACCCTGTTTCAGGTATGACTCAGAAAAGTAAAATTGTAGTTTCTGCAAAAATATCCAGTAAACTTACTGGGAAAAGACCTTGTGCAGATATTTGGCATAGCAGTAGTTCCTACCATGCAGGGTATGGAAGCACAAAGACAAATGAATGCTCTTGTGGTGTGATCAGAGGGTGAAGCCTATTATTGGTACAGCCAGGACCTAGTTATGATTGGTCCAGGGCAGTAACCAAAGAACTGATAAACGTAGCCATCAGTAAGGTACCCTCCCTTGACACTGATCAGCAGCACTTGTTACATTGTACTCCATACTACTGTAGTACACCAGGACCTAATAAAAAATATAAGTAAAAATCCTGCTGACAAATTAATATTACAAACTTTATGCTGGGATACTGAGGGAAACAGTGTAGTAAGCTGTTCATTACCTCAGGAGTTCATGAGATTGTATAAGTCCAATAGACTGCCACATGTCAGCTTGACAGAAAACAAAAGTTTTAAATGGGCAGACTTAGAAAAAAAGGTAACAAAATGGGAAAACAGACTGATTTAAAAATGTCAGGACAAGGGATATAAAAACAAAACTGAATTGGTTGACACAGACACATACAGCTGTACACTTGCAATCTAGTAAGGACAGCTGATTAGCATTTTATTAAAAGAAAAGAAAAGGCCTTGTGTAAAAATTCCAACAACTCTGTGGTCAACAGGCAAGTTAAATGTAGGGCTTATTCAAGCAGCAGGACCAGTTACAATTACCCCAAAGTCAGCTTTTAGACCACAGAAAAAACAATACATTTTGGGAAAGAATGCAAAAGTAAAAATTAAGCCTATAATAAGCAGCATTACTCAAAAAGGAGTACTGGTAGAATCTCCTGATTCACCATGTGATACACCCTATTTCCTGTTAAAGAAAGGCAAACGGGAATGGCAGATGGTACAAGATTTATAAGCTGTGAATAATGCAGTAATACCTAAAGCACCTACGGTGCCAGACCCACATACCTTGTTAAATGATTTAAAGCCACAACAAAAGTATTTTACTGTGGTAGATATAAGCAATGCTTTCTTTTCAATACCTATACATCCTGATAGTCAATATTGGTTTGCATTTACATTTCAGGGTAAAAGGTATACATATACACGACTACCACAGGGATATTGTGAGAGCCCAATAATATTTGCACAAAAAATGGCTAGCAATCTGGCAGGGTCTACCCCACCAGAAGGTAGTCAAATTTTACTTTATGTAAATGACATCTTGCTAGCAGCACCCAGCAGCAGTGCAGGGTGAATACAGTAGCATTGTTAAAATTTTTAGTAATACAAGGACACAAAGTAAACAAGAGTAAGTTACAAACTTTGGGAAAAAAACACAGGTTAGATACCTGGAATATGTGATATTCAGTAAAGGTAAAATACTAAATAGTGGGAAAAGAAAAAAGGGAAAAAAAAACAGCAATTTTGCAAGCACCCAAACCAACAACTAAAAAGAAATAATGTCTTTCCTAGGTACAACTAATTTTTGTTGGAACTGGGTACCAAATTATTTTACAATGAAAAACAAAAGCAGAAATGGCTTTCTGCAGGTTGAAGCAGTTAATAGCTTCTTCATTAGTTTTAAGACTTCCAAGTTATCACAAACGTTTTTTTTTAGACCATAGATTGTAAGCAATGGTACATGACATCAGTATTAAAGCAACAACATGGGGATAAGCAATGCCCCATAGCTTACTATTCATTACAGTTAGACCCAGTGGTGCAATCTTTGCCTCACTGTGTACAAGCAGTAGTTGCAGCAGCAATGGCAGTACAGGCTTCAGCCTCAATGGTGTTATTCCACCCTCTCACATTGAGAATGCCTCATGCAGTTGCAATAATTCTGCCACAAGAAAAAGTTGCATACCTTTCTCCTGCTAGACATCTTTCATGTATGACCATACTGCTGAGTCAACCTCATATAAACAGTTAGCTTTACCTAGACAAGATCTTACAGATATGCCCTTGAATAATGCTGAGGTGACATATTACGTGAATGGCTCATGCAGAAGGGGTCCTACAGGGAAAAATCTGGTGGGGTATGCAGTAGTTACAGACACTAAAAATTTAGAAGCACAAACTTTGCCACACAACTTGTATGCTCAAGCAGCAGAACTGGTAATTTTGACAGAAGCATGTATTTTAGTAAAAGGCAAAAAAGTAAACATATATACTGATAATCAGTATGCTTTTTTCTACAGTGCATGTGTTTGCACAATAATAAAGAAAATAGAGGATGATTACATCCAGTGAAAAACCTATTAATCATGCAATTTATTTTGGAGCTATTAGAATCTATTCAGTTGCCTACCAAAGTAGCTATTTGTAAATGTGTAGCTCATACAAAACAACAGGATAAGATTTCAAAAGGTAATGCACGAGCTGATGCAGCTGCAAAGCAAGCAGCCTCAGACTCAGGAACTTTATTTTTTAATGAAAAATTACAGCCCTTTGAGATTTTACATTTAGACATGTTAAAAACAATGCAAATGCTTACTACAACAGCAGAAAAACAAAACTGGGTAAAACAAGGTGCAATTTTTAAAATGGACTGTACATTTCAAAGGAAAAAACAATATTACCGTCTAATTTATTTAGAAATGCAGCTTTGTTGAGCCATGGGCAGAGCCATGTCTCAACAGGGGGGATGGTACAGTTAGTAAATAAAATATTCCAAACATATGGATACATAAATTATACAATAAAATTTTGTGCAGCTTGTCATACTTGTAACAAGCACCATGCACAAGGAGCATTTAAAACAAGCAAGGGAGTTTCCCTACACCACCATATCCATTCCATACTATTTGTATGGACTTCATAGAGTTGAATAAGTGTGAAGGAAAAAATACTGTTTAGTGATCATAGATATGTTTTCAAAATGGGTAGAAGCTTTTCCTTAAGGAATCACTGTGCTTACCACCCACAGTCAGCAGGACTGGTGGAGAGGTACAATGGGATTTTAAAAAAAAACAAGTTAAGAAAGTTGATGAGTAAGACTCAGAAGAATTGGATTTGCTGTTTACCTCTAGCATTGCTGAGCATGAAAACAGTAACAAATGTGAAGGGTTTAATCCTTTAAAGTAGTATTTGAAAGGGCATATTATGTGCCTCAGTAAAAAGCTCTCATGCCTGCAGGGCTGGAGGCTGACAGTTCACTAGCTAATTAAATAAAGAAACTGTTATGAATAAATCTGTTTTGCAGTTTAACTCTTTTTCAGACAAAAGAACTTTCAGCTGAATAAAAACTTTGTGACTGATACACAAGGGCAAAATGGCCAAGAGTAAAGAAGACAAAAAAGCAGAGCAACCCAAGAACTATTGCATAATTATTTTAACTATGTATTTGTTAACTATAAGTGTGACAATTTTTCTCTTATTGTGGTTTTTCCTGCACTCAACCACACAAGTGAAAGTGAGAAGACGTGATGAACTGTTTATAGACTGGCATCCAAATTTTAACACGTACCTGGCCATGAAGCAAGTGTATACAGAAACTATGCACATTTCAAATTGCTGAGTTTGTACAGCTATACCAACAAAATATAATAGACTTTAACGTCCTCTGTCCCTCTGGGGATAAAATAAGACTTTGGAAAGTTTTTTTTATACAGAAACTGTGAGATCACAGGACAAAATTGCTTTATTTTTACCTGTTCACACAAAAAGGAATTGTATGTCTCTATAAGAGTAATACCCTCCAGGTGGGCTGGAGTAATGGTAATATAACAATGTCTTATAAATGTTACATTAAAGTCAAAAGTGGGGGTACTGTTTGTAATACTAACCATGATTCATATCTGAGTTCAATGAAAACTACATTAAATGTAGTATGTGACAATCTAGTCTTAACTAAGCAATTGTCTATTAGGAATAGGAAAATGTTTCATGCAGGGATAACACGTATCAGTACCAAAGTAATGATTTTATTTGTGGGAAAAAGGCATATAAATGGTTACCTGAGAATTGGTCCGCAGTTGTTTTTGGGTTATCTGGTTTCAGCAATAAGACATACTGCAGAATTACCTTTGGGTAAAATACGAAACGTAAGGAAAACAGCTCGAGAATCTGAAGGTCCAGTGAAAAAAAACCTGTGAATCCAGTTGGTAAAATCGAAGCTGGTTGAAAAGGCCATAATTCAGTGAAAGACAAAAGTAAATTGACTCATATGAACTTGGGCAACAGTGTTATATCCAGGGCAGGAATGCCACCAGCCTATGGAGCAGTCAAATCGATCTGGGAGCTGAGGAAGCTGTCAAAAGTCATAAGCAATGCAACTTTTTCCACCCTAGAATTGGTGACTAATGAACTGAATGCAATAAAAACTGTTGTGCTACAAAATCGAATGGCTCTTTACTTCACCCTAGCGGCAAGAGGTGGTACACGAAGAAGAATGCTGTGCACATTCCAGACAACCAACATGAAATCAATGACCACCTAGAGGTAATTCAGCAAGTATCAGCAATGACTAAACCAGGCCCAAACCCACTGACGGACTTTTTCCAGAATCTGTTTGGGGGGGTGGGGTTCCATCCTATTAAACATTTAATTGCTATTTGTGTGGGTATACTCCTAATAGGAGCATGTGTTTACTGTGAAATTCCCTGCATGAAAAGATTAATCAAAAATTTGTTGATATATCTGCTACTGAAACTCTTTACCAAAGTGTTGAAATTAAAAGATTAATTTCAAATGATGCTTTTCTGAAATATAAAACCAATGACTTACTTAGCTGAAAGCCCTTGAAAGGAAAAGGCTGAGGAATGAAATAATATTGTTTATGTTTTAAACAGAATAAAATGCATTAACAGGAGGAGAATGTTAGAAAAATCTATACATGCTGCTTAGAAAATATATTTACATACATGCTGCCTAGAAAATATATTTACAATGTGTGCTGCTTAGGAAGATGTGTATTTAAACATTCAAACATATATAAGTTGTGTGATCAAATATAAATAAAATGTGCCTGAATTAGCTAACACATGCATTTGAGATTTGATTGATATACAAACACATAATGGGAAAGGCTGGCAAAGGTTTACTAGCTATGCTCCCTTCTGCCCAGACTATAAGGTAGCACCAGCTGCCACCTGCATATTATCTACTATTAAGGGTGCCCAATCTTACTGTGTAATGTTAAATTACCTGGCAAATGGTAGCAGTCTGGCTCATGACTTTCAAGGCTTGGAGTGGCCTATACAGTGTCACCAAACACATATGCAAGTACTCTAAACAAACCAGCCACAATTAAAGCAATATTCAATAACTCAGCACAATGATTACAGAGTTCAGAATCACAGGAAATAGTTTAAAACAACATAGGACAGTCTCAAATAAATACAGAGAACATCTATTTGAACTGATCTACATCCTCAGAGGTCTATATCTAGAAGATACTTTTCCAGCTGCTTGCAAGGCTGCAACATTCTCATGGAAAAAGGATGTTTGATCCAAACACAAATTCAGCACTTTTATGAATTACTGTGATGTAAAGATTACTGTCACTGACCACACCAGTGAGGTCACTGTTTTCAGTTCCCAGGCAAACTGATACCAACAGAATGCAATGTATATAACCAATGTGTTTGAACTGGTCAATAAAGCAGTCAAAATTCTATACAAACTTTAGTATGGTTTTTGCCTCCTAATGTACATTAGAGCTTTAAGATATCTGAGTCCTCCTGTCTTGCTGCCTTACATTATTGTTTGAAGTTATTAATTGACATTGTGTTTGAACTAACTCTACCATTAAAACACAAATGCGCAGGGCATATAGTTTATACACATTTCTGCTCTTTTCAAGCAGGGTACACTGTGGTTACATTCTTGAAGCTCAGTACATAACATAGAGTTCAACACACACTTCTGCACCAGTAGTTTAATATCTACATAACATATAGTCCTCTTACATTTTAAGACAAGCCTATGGATCATATTAATATTCACAAATGATATATGATTATTTACAAAATTCCAGTTAGCTGGGCAGGCAGCTTCACAATGGCAATCACTATAGAAAAAAACACAAAGAATAGCCTCCTGCTATTACTAAACTTATCCATGTCTAGGATATAATCTCCAAATACCTGCATCATTTATGGAAGTTATTTCAGGGCCGCCATGAATTATGATGTGATTCTGCTGTCATAAAGTCCAAAATGTCCTTCACAGCTATTGAGTTACTGCATGCAGTATAGTTCAGAAATGAGGCACACCAGGTAACGAAATAAAATTAATGGGTCTTGGAGACTTACCACATGCTAATTGGTAGCATGCTGTGATGTATGCCCTTTGGATGGTCACAGGTATGAAACCAAACTATTCTTTCCAAAAATATGCAGTTATCTGGTACTGCTGTCCATCTTTACCTTGTGACTTAGTACATAGGCAATATCTTTAGTAATCAGTAGTTTTATCAAAACCAGAGACTTGTATAAAAATGGTGATTTCTATACATAGATCTAGTGAATTAAAGAGCTCTGCATGAAGTATAATTGCAAAATAAGCTTCTTTTATTAACATTTGAATGTGGCCATATGTCACAGAAAGGCACGCATTGTACTGGATAAAGTAAAATTTCCAAGTTATATAAGAGGTACTTAAGAAGTACTGCAACTTGAGAACAACATATACCTTAAACAGGATACACAAAGACATTAGGATTCAAGGCTAGAGCTGATCAGGGTTAGAAATGACGATGCCAAATGACAACATACCAGCATTTCTAATGCTGTCATGTTTTGTGTCCTTTTAGTCTGTGTGGATTATGGTGTTCCATTGCTCTTGCTTCCTGTTGACATTGGCTTCTTCATTCAGTGTAATTTCAGTTTCAGTGGTGTAACCTGAAGTAGCTAACTGATTTTCTACTCAATATGTAAAATATTATGCATGATTTCAGCTTAGTAATACAAACAAGATATGTTCTTTCTCCCCAGGTCTTCCATACAGGTCAAAGAACAGTTGGTAGACAAAATATTCAGTTCCCTTTGAGCCCAATGGCAGGCAGAATATAAATCAAATTAGATCTTATGTTGGTATCATATAGGCATAACTAAAGACCCCTGCCTAAATGTCTGAGCTTCATAAGTTTCAGCATGTGTATCTCAGTGCTTGACAATGAAAATGTACAAGCCCCTCTGGTGTGAAATCATGGCTCTGCTTGGATCTGTGAAAAGGAATGTGATAAACACTTGCTTTGCTTGTTGAAAGATATTCACTTTCATAAAAAAATATGAAGATACCATTGTATTCTCATAACAGACCTGTTAATCACATTTTATGAAGAGTACAGCCATTAACCTTTTTTCACATTTTCAAATATCTTGTGAGAAAAATAATGTAATAATCCAGGAAAAAAAATCAAAGGGAGTGCATTTCATGGTATTTAGTTGAGCTTACATGCAACAAAGACTAACCAGAAAAGTAGATTTTACACTGAATTAGGCAAAGGAGAAAGTATTTCATGGTTTTATTTCATAAGTGTATAAGAAATGCTTGGAGCTGTGATTTAATGTAAACTAAACTTAGGGAGCATATTCAAATATCTCAGAATCTTTAGCCTGAAGTGATGACAAGACAAATAATTTATGGTTAGACCTAAGAATGGACCACATTTTGTATTAACAAGTTTTGGATGTTGATGTTTCTCCTGTTAGGTAATTTAGGTTAATGATACAAAAATGGAGTATAACAAATGCTTCAAATTATGCAAAACAATGAACAACATTAAAATTCCTGTGTTGTCATCATGTGGAGTCTGCACAAGTGGTACTTTAGGTAAGAAATTTAGCTACACATTTATTTATTTGCATATGTTTATTAGGGTGGTGAGCTGGTCCAAGATTCCTTTTCAGCCATGACCCAGGTAATAAAATACAAAACAATTTACACATAGACATGAAAAACATTGAGGTACAAAGCCAGTAACTGGGATTCATTAATGCCTACACTGTGTTCACTGTTCTGAGTAAACACAACATAAGCATTACTTTCTTCCTCCTAATTATAGTTTTCCTATTGATTTTTTGAATAGCCTTAAATATGGAGAGGGGGTTCATAAAGGTTGCCACAAAGTGCAAACTACATGTACACAAATTGTAATTTTTCTGAGTGACTAGAAAGCACAAACATGTGGTAGGGATGTTCTTGAATACAGATTGTGTACACTTAGTGTAGGTGTTAATGAATCTTGTCCAGGGTAAATCCATTCATCCATCCACAGCCCTTTTTCCCATATTTGCACATGGGGTCAGGTTGTCACTTCAGCAGTGGCAATCATCTAGAGCCAACGTTTACACCACCAGGTGGCTATCCCTGCTGCAGCCTGGAGAAGATATTATATCAATATTTTGTATCGGTATACCTCTCAACTGTACCAATTTTCACAGAATATCTCTAATTTTGACTCATATGTTTGCTCAGTTCCTCATAAAAGTTGTGGTTTTCTGGCAAAATAACTAAAGACTGAAGTAATTAAATAATGACATACATTTGAGTTTCAGACTTCATATCCTTCAGAAAAATGCACATTAGCAAACAAAATCTTATTCTAGCAACTTTCTATGTTTATAAGACCAGTATTTAAAATCTTTCCCTATTTTTGGGCCTTTGTTCCCCATTAATTTTGGCTTTGTCCAGATTTCTTGTGCTAAGTGGTCGGGAGGTGTGCTTATCAGCCTCAATATAACCCTTTCATATAGTGGATCACCAGTGTAAATAAGCAACTAAAATGGAAAATGCATTTATGATGGCAAAAGCATTGGTAATAGAAATGAGATAACCTGCAACCAATAGATAGTAGATTTACAAGCTAGACAGTACAGTTATATGCTATGTTCAGTCTTCTGCCTCTTGGATTGTTCCCATTATAAGTGGCAAGTAGAAGAGCAGCACCATTATAAGGACTTGCTTTGTGCACAACATATTATCTTAACAAATCTTTGTACACTGCAAGCTTAAGACATCCTTGCAGGGAGTCATGACTATAGAATACAGCAATGATCCCTGGCATGAGTAGTAAGGGAGTTAGAACTCATAACAAATATAGGAATATAAAATAGAACAACCACATGTAAATGCTGAGGTGCACCAGCAAAACTGAAACAAAAAAACACACATTTTCTGCTTTTAATTAAAGGAACATATAATAAGAAACAAATGTGGAAATTTAGAGAGTGAAGAGAGAAACAGGGATAAGAGAAAGGAGAAAGAAAAACCGAGTTAGTTGGAACGTAGACATAGACAGCTCTATCAGTATGATCGATGGAGTCAGCTTTACATGGGAAGAAGCATTCATAGATACTGTTGTGCAAAGTGTGTTTTGTAAGATTATCCTTTGTCCAGATTACAGGAGCATTAGCAGCTTTCTACTAGGTAGTCATGTAATTTGTGTTGGAAAGCCTTATAGTCAGTAGTTGTCATTTCTGACCGAAAGCTATTCCAGTATCAGTAACAGTAATAATTATACTAAGACCTTTTTTTCTGTTTCTCCCAAGGCTATATTGAATGCAGATATTACCACTGGCATGTGTTATTATCTAAGATTCATAATCAGGATTGTGAGTATTCACTTGCAGTTAAGAGCCAAGAGTGGGGCAGTTGTCTTTATTGAGGATTTTGAAGGTGATGCTGGATAAGAGGTGAACGGATCTACTTATAGTGAATAAGCAGATGGCTTTTTGAAGTGAGATTTTGTGATGTTCATAATGCTGGGAAACATTTATAAACCTGTATTTTACATGAGATGTGGTTGGTTTTAGGTTGATTTTGTGAGAAGACTGTAGGATAAGTATGGGTAGAGTTTATTCATGTTTAGGAATTAATTTTTAGTTGTCACTCTTATGGCTTCCAGGGTGAAGTAATTAGAAATAAAATAGGTTTCCTTAAATAGGACAACATCTTTTTAGAGAACTTTTCTGTGAAATTATTTTGGGAAAGAGTAGGCTCATTGTAATACTTTAATATTTATATTATTGGACAATATTTTGGGAGGGTTATTAGGGGACATGGTAATGATAGTTTTTTTGATGCCCTGAATGTCTTGAGATCAATTCTACTGCTATTTATTTCTAGCAGTTTTTATTAGCCATATGGATAAGAACATAAAGTCTTCGTGTAGTACTTGTAATTCTGGAGTAATACATTATTTTTGTGTTTTGTTTAATTTCTCCAGTATTTTTGGGTTTCTAATACCATGATGGGAATGGAGCCCATTCCTAAATCAGTGCATGATTAAAGTTCAAGAGATTAATATTCTTTCAGTCTTTGATGTTAGCCAGAAGTGCTCTTTGCAGGACCTGCAATGTGTCCATAATTGAGTCCTTCTGCAATTCAGATGGAGTTACATGTTACATGTATTGGTAACATATCTGAATAAGATTGTAAATTCTTTTTATGAGCTTCATTGCTATTGGAACTGTCTGGGTATCCTTCTTCCATTTCACTCTCATTTCTGCCTCCAAATCTTGATATTTTATGAATTTGTGTCTCTGCACATGACAATGTAGTCACCAACTATAGCAACTTCAATTATCAATATTACTTTTGTCTTTTTTCCAGGATATCTATATCTTTTTTTCTTGCATCTATTTTTTGAACTGTTGGTAATGGGTGATCCCGTGCGATCATCATTTTCTACAGTGCTTTGTGGTTCATATTTCCACTGCTTCTCAGCTATATCAGTATTGTAGTATGTGCACAATCCCAGTGCAAAAGTCTTGCCTCATTATTGTGCCTTTCAGTATACAGGCCTTCTTCCATGAGTATCTCATAGCCCGTAACAAGATGTGCAACTATTTCCAGTTCTTTCATACAGAACCTGCATTTGTCTGTTTCTCTCACATGTTCAATGGGTTTTGTAAACCAATGTGTACATAGTCCACTGTCCTGGGCAGACATTATTAACCTTTCATCTTTCGGTTTTAGTTCACCTATCCTTAACCATTCCAGCATTAAATCCTGATCAACATGAGGTTGTTTCAGGACATCTCTATACTTGCCACTATATTTTATGCCTTTTCCACATTTTTCCTTCTCATTTGATCTTTTTCCTTATGTTCTTTCTTTTGTTTGTTTGGTACATTCAGTTGCTGTATGATTTTTGTCTACTTCTGCTTTGGTTTCCATTCCTACTTGACACCGATATGCTTCTGCTAAACTGAGCAGGTAAGTCATTTGAGACTTCTTCTCCTTATGTTTTCAGTTTTCACTCTGCTGGATCAGATGAGGTCAGCAGATATGTGTACAGTCCCAGAACTGCAACTCTGTACATATAATCAATTTCAAGAAGGCCCATACCTGTTTTAGAATGAAAAATATACAATCTTGGTATGTACTGATTTTTATATATCATTTGATAAGCGTGAAGCATTTTTTCTTGTTTTCTTGTCCTCTGATCCAATACCCTTTGGGGCCAGTCAACCATCCCAGAATTATAATTTAGAACATTAAGAGCAAATTGGTTTATAATTTGCAGTTTATTCCTAGATGCCTAGACTGTCTTCAATATTAGTTTTAGTCTTCTGAACTATTCATTGCTGGGTTTTATTTGCATTTGTTCATATTTATTGTTGATCCTTCAAAAATTCTCAAATATGTATACATTTCTTCCTACTCAAGTTCCTGTATGTTACATTCATGTCCCAGATGGATGTTTTCTTGGTACAGCAACTTTCCTGCTTTAAAGGTTGTTTTTGTACATTTATCAAGACCAAATGAAATTCTTATACCATCTGAAGAAGAGTTTTAACCTCTTAAACTTTTGTTTCAACTCCTCATCTGATGAATTATACAATTTTAAGTCATTCACAAAAAGCAGATGTGAATTCTTTAAACAAGGTTGTTTTCTTGGAGCCAAATTGTAATCATGGCCTAATCCATTAAGTAAATAGCTTAGTGGGTTAAGTGCAAGACAAAACACCAGGAGTGATAGAGAATCACCCTAGAATATCTTCCTTTGTATTTGTATCCCTGGAATAATAATTTGCCCTTTGTCATGGCTTAACAGCAAATTGGTTTATCACTATTTCATGGTCACTGTAATGTAATTGATCGATGTAGGATGTATCTTACACATCTGTAAGCACTCCTTTACCCATGAATGTGGGATGCTGTCAAATGCTTTCTTGTAATCTATCCATGCCATACTTAGATTCATCCCTTTTTTACAATTCCCTAATATGGCTTTATTTTGCAACAAGTGATCTTTTGTTCTGTATGACTTTCTTTTGTTGCACTTTTGTTATACTGCCATAATTTATTTTTTTCTTAATGACTATAAACTCTACCTGCATCATTTCCAGTATATAATTTGTGCATTGTTGCAAGGCAAGTTATTGGTCTATAGTTTTTAGGATGGCTTACAGATTCACTCCTAATGAGGAATATCATTTTTTCCTGTTGCTAATCAGGTTGGTGTCTGCTTGGGATGCACATATAAGTAATTCTTACTCAGGGCTAAATCTTTGTGTAAAGATGTTAATACTTTTAGCTAGAAGGTTAGATACTGCATCTGGGCCTGGGTTTTTCCAGTTAGAAGATTTTCTTAATTTTATTTCAGTTTCTCGTTACTTCATCTTATTATGTATTCTTTACATATGGCCTCCTTACTATTTCCTTTAAATTTTCAATACATTCAGCATCTTCATAAATATTGCTCAAAAATGTGCCTATTTCTTCTTTTATCAGAGGTGTTTCTATTCCTTTAGCTTTACTCCCCAGTTCTCTATAAAACTTTGTTGGGTCATCAATGAATTTCTTATTTTGTGATTTTCCTTTATATTTATCTGCATATCTTCTACAATTTTCTGCATGTGCTGATACCTTTAGTTTACTATTTGCAATACTGTATGATAGATCCTGGTCTGTTTTGATAGTGTTGGTTGCTTTTACCATGTCTATCTTTCTAGGGATTTTTGTTGATCTGTTCCCTCTTGTATATTCTCCTAAGAGTGACACTTCTTGTCTTAATTGCTTTATAGTTTTTCTTTATTTGACACTTCTATGGTGGCATTTTATTTCTTCCGTTCCTTTCCCTAATGCTCTGTTTTGTGCTAAGACTTTGTGTGTTATTAATTTAGCTGCACGGTAATATATTCTACTCACTTTTGCGATATCACATTAATTTCTCCCAATAGTCTTGAATACTGTATTCATCTGTATTACCAGACTTCTAACATTTTGTTTTTTTTTATTTTCTGTAGTCTTTTTTTTCATCGATCTTAATATGCCTAGCCATCTATATTAAATCATGCAGCTCCTCCCTTAGATAATTTACTTCTAAACTGAAAGCACATTCTTTTCTCTCTGTTTCCTGCAGCCATTGTACAGAAAGTTCCAGAACATTTCCAAGTGACATATTATTTTCAGATGCATCCTGTGTCATCTGCTGCTTTATCATACAGGAAGTCATTGGCCCATCAGTCCAGAACATTACCTATGTCAGAATTGCCACTGTTTCTTGCTCCTCCCCTGCTGTACAACTTAAACTGGAGTTTTTTCACAGTTTTTATTGTAAAAGAGTTTTCTTTCCTCTAATTTCTATCTTAATCTGTCTGAATGTTTTCTATCTGGAAATTCTGGGCTTCTTACATAATAGTAACAATACATAACTTCTACCTTATCCTCAATAGTCCTTGCTATGATCTTTATGGCTCTTTTTTGGCCTGTCAGTTTTTGTGATTTTTGTGGACTACTACTTTCTTCTACAACAGGAGAGCCATCCTCCCCCTGAGCCTGACCTAACCCCATTTTAAGAATGTTTCCATGTCTTGAGGATTCTAAACTGTTATTTTTTTCCAGTCAGGGCACTAGTGCCTCTCAAACTTTTTTGCTCAAGAATTCTAGACAAAGTCAGAAACAATGAGAGAAACAGTGGTTAAAATCAAGGACACTCTTTAAATACTCTAATTCATTTTTAGAAAGTTGGTATGGTATCATCATGTACAGTGAGATATTTATGGAGGACATGTCTGTATTAACATAATTTAAAAAGGTGGGAAATAAATAAATATCAAGGACTGATCCTAGTGAAAATCCTGAGGTAAACTGCCCTTTAGTGATGATTAGATTACCTACTTTGACATCCAATGTTCTATTATATAGGCAATTCCTGAAACAGGAAATTGCATAATGGCTAAATGAAGCCATTCCAGCTTGTCTAAGAGGATCTGTGGTTTTATACTCTCAAAAGCTGTGGTGAGTTCTATAAAAATATCTACCCGATACATGCCGCATTTGCATTGCTGAGATTATTTTATTAGTGTGAGTACAGATAGCATTGAGGGTTTTTCTGAAACTATGTGGAGAATCTGTTGTATGACAATATTTATTGAGGATTAGATTACCTACTTTGACACCCAGTGTTCTATTATATAAGTAATTCCTGAAACAGGAAATTGCATAATGGCTAAATGAAGTCATTTCAACTTGTCTAAGAGAATCTGTGGTTTTACATTCTGAAAAGCTGTGGTGAGTTTTATAAAGATAGCTACCCAGAAATGAATTGGCCCAGAAGAGAACAGTCTCCATAGGACAAAGGAGTCCATGTATATCCAGAAGGAAAAATGCAGAATAAAAAGGAAAACTCTCAGCCAGAAGGGAATCTAAAACAAAAACCAGAACAAACAAGAGGGGGTTGGAGGGAGAGAGCAAATACTGCAACAGTGATGAGAAGAACATCTGCTGTTATGGTAAGATTTTACACAATTGTACTATGTCCTTCTATATCACTGTTGCAGTATTCGAAACAGAAGGAAGAGTAAAAAAGCTAAAGAAACAGAATGGGAGATGGAAGGCTGAGAAGAGCCTTCAACAAACCCATACAAAATGGTTTCAGCAAAATCTGCTCTGGCCCTAGAAACCATACTCAACTTATAATGCATAGTAAAGGTATGCACTTAAGACCAAGTAGCAGATTCAAAGATAGAATTGGTGTCCAGCCCCTAGAAGAAGGCACCAGAAGATTCATCAACCCTAGCAGAATGAGCTCTAACAGAAGTAGACAGAGATTTGCTATGAGAAGTATAAATAAAGGAAATGGCCTTAGATATCCAGGAGGAGATGGTTTGTTTGCTTAGAAACAGCCAAACCCAGTGCTCTGGGATGAAAGGAAACAAAAAGCTGATCAGACTTATGAATGACCTTAGTTTTATCCAAATAGTACCCGAGTTGTCTGTGCAAATACAAGGTTTGCAAGACCCCCTCACTAGCAGACTGAGGAGAAGGGAAAATGGAAGGGAGTTGTACCAACTGATTTAAAGACAACTCATTTACTACTTTGGGTATAAAAGAAGGATATGTACAAAGGGACACCCTGTCCTTGTGAAAAACAAATGAAAGAGGAATGGCCATAAGAGCCTGGAGCTCAGAAACCCTCTGAGCAGATGTAATAGCCAGCAACAAAATAGTCTTCCAGGTACAATGTTGCAAAGAAGCAGAATCTGAGGGCTCAAAAGGAGCCTGAGTCAATTTTTCCAAAACAAAATTAATGTCCTAAGGAGGAGGAATAAGTTTCCTTGGAGGCCCACTATGCAGAATGCCTTTAAGAAAGTGTTTGCCTCAAAATGAGAAGCCAAAGGAGGATTCAAGAGCAGACAAATAGAGGCAGCTGACAAATAGGCCTTTCCAGAAGAATAGGCCATGCCCAAGTGGAGCAACTCACACAAATAAGACAGGACCCAAGGGATCCCCACTGAAAAAGGGTCCTGGTTACAAGAATGGTACCAGACAGAAAATCTTTTCAATTTGCACATATAATATTTTCTAGCTGAGGGTTTACTTGCCTGCTGTAAAACCCCGAGCATGTCCTCAGAAAAGAGGTGCCTGAAATGGATCAAACTTCTAGCACACACCATGTCAGTTGAAGAGTAGACAAGTGAAGATGGATGAGAAACCCCTTATCCTGTGTGAGGAGATCCAACCAGTGAGGTAATTTGTGGTGATTGTCCTTGGTCAGATGCAATAAGAGGGGGAACCAGTGCTGTCCTGGCCAAAAGCAAGCCAGCTGAATCTTTTGCAGAGCTCCTGGAAGTAGAAGAATAGGAGGGAACACCTATAGAAACATCTCCTTCCACGAAAAAAAAAGGGTGTCCATCCTCCACTCCATATGGCATGGCACTCTGGAACAGAAGAGAGGAAGCTGTCTGTTCAGATGAGAGGCAAAAAGATCTACCAGAGGAATACCCCACAGATGGACAATGTGCAGAAACATGTCTCTGTGAAGCATCCATTCACCATCCTGTGTTTTGGACCTGCTCAGAGAGTCTGACACTAGATTGTGATCTGAAGGAATATACACTCACTGAAGAGTTAACTGATAACTGACAGCCAGATCCCAATCCTGAAGAGCCATTCTGTAGAGGAGGTAAGATTTTGTGCCTCCCTGGTTGTTGATATAACACATTACTCTAGCGTTGTCCATGTACACCTCTAAGGGGCCTGGGATGAAATTCTTGAATGGCCAGAATCAGAACTGTCATATCTTTGATGTTAATATGGTCTGACCCCTGATGTGGAGAGACCATGAACTTTCAGGTGACCAAAAGAAGCCCCCCTCCACCTCATGTCTGAAGCAATGATGAACAGTTCTTGAGAAGGGACTGGAGGCTGAAAGGGCAAGCCTGGCTTGAGAGCAAACTGTTGAATCCACCACTTGAATTCATTCTTTAGACAAGGATGGAGGAGTACACTGAAATCCAGAAGGGTACAATGCTGCAGCTAAACTGACTTGAGGTACCATTTAAGCTTCCACATATGCAGTATAGCAAGAGGAAGCATTGGAATAGAAGAAGCCATGAATCCCAAGACCTGAAGAAACTCCCTGGCTGCATGGCAGTCAGAGGAAGAAGAGACTGAAATAAGGCTGTCAAGGACAAAACTTTTGGAGGTGGAAGAAAGGCAACAGTGGCACTGTCTGACTTCTGCATCCCAGATACACATGATCCTGAGAGGGAGTTAGGATGGACTTTTGGAAGTTGATGATGAACCCCAGTCTTTGAAGAAGAGAGATGGTGAACTCCGGGTCCTGTAACAGGTGAATGGGAGAAGGTGTCTGAAGCAACAGGTTGTTTAGATAAGGAAAATATGAATGCCTTGGAGCCTACAGAAAGCAATCACAGGATCGAGGCAGTTTGTGAATAACCCTGAGGCAGTAGGGAGGCCAAAGGGCAAAGCAGAGAACTGAAAATGAATGGAGGACACAAAGAAATGTAAAAGAGGGTAAAGAGGGATCCAAAGACACCAGAAAGGCCTGGGGTAATAAATGAGAAAATAAAGTTTAAAGCGTAAGCATCTGAAAAGAAGGGACCTTGAGAAAGGTGTTGAGCCAGGGGAGAGACAGAATAGGTTTCCAAGTTCCCTCCTTTTGAGGTACCAGGAAAATCCTGGAATAAAAACTGTTTCCCACTTGGAAACGGGTGACAGATTGAATGGATCCTTGGTTCACCAGAGACTCTAGAACCTTCAGGAAATGAGGAAGTTCCTCTAGAGGAGATTGAAAAATTCCTGAAAAGGAGGGAGAGACTTCCATACCATGAAGTAACCCTGGCAGATGATAGAAAGAACCCAAGAGTCTGAAGTGATGAGACACCAATTTGGAAGACAAAGGGAAAGCCAAAGGGACAAAGGAACCTGGTCTAAAAGAAAAGGGGGGATAACTGTCAAAGAGATGCAGGCTTATCAGATAAAGGAGACAACAGGACCACAGAAATCTCAGAAGCCTTACCAGAGGGGGGCCACCTACCACCCTTCCTGCCATTGCAGGTGTGGCGGGGTTGCCTGTGAGCAAAAGCATATCTAGAAGGATAATTCCTCTGGAACTTAGGAATAAGAGAGACAAAAATATGTTTAAAGTCTTGCAAAGCTTTGCATTTCTCTTGAGGAGACTTAAACATGTTTGCAGCAACAGTCCCAAAAGATGTTTATTAACTAAAGGAGCACCCAACAACTTGGCCTTAATGTCCTCAGGCAGGGAATGGAGATGAAGTCAAAAATAATGCTTCGTGATAGACCCAAAAGCCACAGCCCTGGAAGAGGTGTCATCCTTATCATAGCAACACTTAATAGAGTGGCAAGCCACTTGAGAAACAGGACCTAAAATGGATAAGGCAGAAGATTTGCCTTCAGAAATAGGGAAGTCAAAAATAACTTGACAAGTCTGAGCAATCAAGGCCAGAGCATACCTGGTCATGTGGGTCTGGTAATTAACGGCCCTAAGACCAAGGCAGAAGCAATATAAATGTTCTTACCAATCCTCTGCATTGTCCTTCTATCCTCATCAGAAGGCAAACATTTGGAAGAGGGCAAAGGCTTAGAAGGTTTGTCACAAGAGACAGATAGATGGGTTCGAATCAGCAGAGGTGGTTGCACTGCCTTTTGTTTTGAAGACAAATGTTATTGCATTGTTTTGTGATAACTCCTGTTGTTAATGGCATGTTGAAAATATGGGCTAATGGTTTGCATATCAGTTTTGCTCAGAGTTTTGGATTGGCAGGGTGGATGTTGGTTGGACTGCATTTGTTTTTCTTATCTAGTTCTTCAAGATATTTTCTTTCTTCCCTTGCTATAATTTCTGAATTGGTTAGAAATATACTTTTTCTTCATTTACTGTAGTTAAAATCAATTTATTGACAATTTCAAAGAAAGTGGTTATTCCCAACCATTTAAAATTGATGGGGGAGTGGAACAACTCATAATGTGAATTGATTTATTACATTAAATGGTTTTACTTACTTACCCCATTTCAGAACTGGGGAACAATAAATCTGTTTACCTTGTAATAAGCTACAAGTGTTGCATGTCAATTCTCATTTGTTCAAGCATCTCTAAGGTTCAGTTAGAATGTCACATAAGTCTCACAAACTAGTCTCACAAATAAACTTTCAAAACGGTTGAACTGATAAGGCCAGGTATTAATAATGTCTGTTAGAATGGGTAATTGTATCTGCACCCATTAATATCAATGCAGCAGGAATTATGTAAGACTGCATAACATAGCTCTTAACTGATTTTGCAGAATGTCTAATTTTTAAAACATTTTTGCTATGTCTCTTGTATTTTTTTATTGTCTTTGGATTACAGCCAGTCTGTAATGCCAAACATTAAAGCTTCATACTTCATATTCTTCATAAAATGCAAGCTGATTCAATCATGTTATTTTGTTAATGGTTTAAGTGAATAAGAATAATATTTAAAAAATGTTCTTGATTTTTGCCTTTTTTGTCCCTCATTATTTTTTAGTTCTGTCACTGTTCTTCAGCAGAGTACTTGAGAGCTCTATGTTGCATATGTTGGCATCATCCTAAATCTGCAACCTGTTCTTACCCTAAAATCAAAAACAACATTATTATTGTGCACTGGGAACCCTCCGTACAGTTTCATCCTTGACATATTCATTCTTTCTTACAACAGAGTATAATGTTATTTAAATATACAAGTCCTGGCATTGTAATGAATTACTTTAACCCTTCCTTCCAAAACATATTAAAATCTTTGGAGCTGTCCACATCAGCGGCAACAACAACAAAAAGAATGATGACATAAAATCTCTTAGGAACAAAACAGATCATACATGGAAAAATGCTATCAAGGAAAAACTTCAACTGCTAGTTCTAATTGCAAGATGCTTTTCAAAAAGGTTAGGATATATTAATTAGTAACAAAACTACTAATTCATTACTGGAATATAAATCATCCAAACATGGCTTCTAGAGCTTTAAGGGTTACCTCATATAATAAAAAGGTATTAGAATTGCACAGATTTGATTACCATGTTTCAAAAAGTGCACTTTTTTCTGAATTTGCAAAAGCAATAGGATAGGATTTTGTTGTGCAAAAAATAACTAGTTGCTTTTTTTCTGAGTAATGACAGTCTTGGAGGTCATGATTACATTAAATAAGAGGGTAAATCCCCCTTCATTTAGGACCTTGAGTCTTTCTCATCACATAAAACACAATTCAGGCTAATGTTTGCTTGTGTTCTTGCAATCACAATATTGTGTACTTGAGACAGAACTTAACAATACCTAAGGAGATCTGAAGTATCACACCTTTTGATCAAAATGGGTCTGTGTCTCCACAATTTTCTGACTGAGTGTGATAAAAAATGAAATGTTTCCTGTGTATTATACTTTTTCCCTCATGTTTCTTGATGTGATTATGAGTAATAAACTTATTTTATGATGAAGGAAAGCACTGTTATCCCATATACAGATACTTGATGCACTTATCATATACTCATCAGAAAGAGTAAGGGGTATATCAGAGTTACCTTCAGTAAGATCCCTATTTTATCTCTTATCATACTGCTTTTGTGTCTCTTAAAACAGGCCGTATTAATTAGAAAATTTGCCTACAACCTATCAAAGCACACACATTTGATTGATGGTATTTTGAAAGATAAATTTTGAAAGCCATCAATCAAAAGCACTACAATAAGGCAGAAAAATAAAAAAATTAAAATAAAGTTAGGCAAGTCCATCTGCAAACCCACATGGTGGGGACTCCATTCCTCCAGCCCTCCTAAATAATATATAACAACTCCATGTCTGCATTACACTGGAGAAAAGTACAAAATCCCTTGAAAAGTCCACTTCCAACTTACAGTATACAACATAGTGTGGTAAAATTCATCAAGGCATTATATTGTTACACTAAAGACCACTATTCATCCAGTGTTAATGTATAGGTAAGCCATTAGAAATATTAGTAATCACGCTGAAAATGAACTCCCTTTGTATTACCACATCTTAGCTGTAGCTAGAAATTTCTTTTGTGTTGCATAACATATCACTCATAGTATCTCTTATATTCACAGAGGTCTTTGCCCCTTTTACTCATCTGTCAGCACAGTTATGAGTGAATATCATTGTCCCCTTTGGAGTCTAATAAAGCACCTTGGACAGCTTGAAAGGCTCCCATAGATTCCTAACTAGAAACAAATGTGGTTCAAGTCACTTAGTCTACCCTGTCAGACCGTATATCCCTCAACTTGATTTCTTACAGGCTTCTTAGAGATTATTTTTGACAAGCATTCCATGCAATAAATTACCTCTTTATTTGACCTGCTACACCTTTACATACTGAACAGCTCAGCTAATACCTGTTCCAAGGAAATAAACCTCTAAGATTAACAATACCTGATAAAATGGTAGATGTTTTACCCAATGCATTCCCCTACATTTGGAATAGAGTCCCACTGCACATCATGAAAATCTTTAAGGCAAACTTCAGCACTTGGATGAGTAAAAATAAATTCATGTTTCAAATTTGTGTTATTTTGGTACTACCCACAAACTAATCTGTTCTATTCATTGCAAAGAATATATGACTAAACTTCTCAATGGTTCTCCAGCCCTAAGTTTAATATTAACTTAAGAACCTTTAAACATAAGAACCTATTTCTTTTTTTTTTTTTAAGCTGCAACATTTCTTCCTTTTTTATTCAAAATCTTTTTATTCAAACTCAGCAATAAGATTTTCATACAAAACAAGATCTACAATCACATTATCTCACCTTCTTACGAATTTATTTTTTAACTTTATCACTCTTAACTGCTGCCTATATTCACAAATATCCTGGGAAGTACATGAATTGCTCAAAATGAAGAAGAAAAAAGGAAGGAAAAATGTGAAGAGTTTTATGCAACTCATAAATTATCATAATTATGTACTATTATTCCTGAAACTATTTATTAAATTTGTTCATATAATTGCACTAATCATTTAAGCAGAGAATATCTTTAAAATGTCATTAAAATCAACACTCTTCATCATCAGCATGTATGTCTCTATAGAGGGTCATCCACTCACTATCCCAGAGAATGCAACAACCTGGGTATCTTAGCCGAACCATTCCTTTCTAGACAGAGCTTTCCTGCTTATTGCCTCATTGTTTCTTTCAGATAATGTAGCCAAGACAGTGATTCCTTACATGCATACCACACCCAGTGGTTCACGCAGATGTGGGAGTGACATAGGGGTATTTACCCTTTTCCTCAATGTAGTGTGATCTCGGAGTTGGTATATTTAATTTGCAGGGTGGCGCAGCTCCCCTGCAAAAATGTAAAAAAAAAAAAAAAATACATTACAGTCCCGGACTGTTGGGTTGTGGGCGTGATCAAGATGAGCATTTCTACTGTGCACCCGGTGAGGTACGCCTGTACAGAATAACTGCCAAGGCTGCCACTTGGCTCTAAATTGTCCCCTGATTTTATTATTAGTTTTCCCTCATCTCCAAATGATTTATCCCATTCACCATATCAATAACTTCTGATACAGATGGTCTTGTTTCACTAATTTTGCAATGATCAAAAAATAGGTCCGCCATGTGTTTCTGTATATTAGTTAGGTGCTGTACTAAGGTCAGCTCTAGAAAGTAAATCTTATCTAACAAAAGTCTCTTTTTCCCAATGTCATCTTCACCATCTTCTCAAAGCACTGCTTAAAATTCCCCAACTATACACATTGCCAGAAGACATGAAACTAAGTTGTTAGGATACCTTGTTCCAGACATCTCCTGGTGGTTAGGATACCTTGTTCTCGACATCTCCAGCTAGCTAAGATAACTTGTTCCAGACATTTCCAGCAGGGGTTCACCACAGCCAAATACATCTTTGCTATCTTACCGTGTATGTAAAAATACTTGTGCAGGCATTTCCTTGCAAATATTCTAAGATTATGGACTTGGTTACATATGTAGTAACTAACTAAATATTCCATCACTCTTTCAAAAAATGATGTATTCCCAATTCCTTTTCCTAACTTTTCCTTATTTTTTTCTAGCACTGGGGCTTGTACCCTTGTTGTAATTATGTATAACTGATGGTCATGCTCTTTCAGTCTGACCTCCTTTTCACATACTACTTAATAAACTTACCAAGATGTACCTTTTCTACCTTTTTATGATTTAACAATATATCTCTTATTTGAACTCAGGGCTGCATATATCAGGTAATCTATAGTCCTTCCATTAAACTTTCTCTGATAGTTTCAGAACGGTACTATCTCTATTCTTTCCATCAACTGACTCCAAATATTCAACCCTAGTCTATCTGTAGATGGCTTCTCTAGTCTACTTGGAATATTTACCTCATTCAATCCAATGGGGAAAGAATTGCAATTTCAATCTTTTTATTTTTATTTTTATTTATTTAACATTTGTTGACCGGGAAAGTCTGACTAGGTTCCACAGATCCTGTTTTCAGTGGAGGCCCGGGGAGAAATGCTCCAGAAGCATGTCTTTAGAATGTGGGAGGAAACCGGAGTACCCGGAGGAAACCCACGCGAACGCAGGGAGAACATGCAAACTCCACACAGAAGGCACCCCAGCCGAGAATTGAACCGGAGAACCTCTTGCTGTGAGGTGACAGCATTAACCGCTGTACCACTGCGCCGCCCATAGCCAACACACGCATGTACGTATACACACACACACACACACACACACACATATATATATATGTATATATATATATATATATATATATATATATATATATATATATATATATATATATATATATATATATATATATATATGTATATATATATATATATATATATATATATATATATATATATATATATATATATATATATATATATATATATATATATATATATATATACATTTATTTATTTTTGTTGAAAGCCATGGCATTTCCATTTCTTCTAAAAGTTTTTTGAGGGTAATAAAAATAAACCCTTCATGGAGCAATTCTCCTTGTAAGAATAATGTAGTGCCCTGAACATGGAATATGGCCACCGAACGATCCAGGAAACAGGGCTGGGGCGTGGATGAGTGTGCCAACACCGTGCGGATATGGAGGTGTCTGCAGAATGCAAATCACCTCATATGCCGGTGAAAACCATGCAAATGAGGTGATATTCTGAATCAGCAAGCAAAAAGGCACTCGTGTAGGTGCTGTGTTGGCATAAAAAATATATGCGATTACAAACCGTGTACCGGAGTATACAATTTAAATAGGGACTGTAATAGCCCAAATAAAAGGTTGTATATTGGACTTTAGCCATGAAAATGGCCAAAACTATGGCCATTGAGTTAAAAAAATAATGCAATATATGAGAAATTTAACTTTTTTTTTATCTATATGCCACATTTAAGTAACGTGCAGTGACGGGCAAACATGCTATTTTGCAAGCAATATAAATAAAGTGTAAAATATGAAATTTAAAGCTATGCAAAGGTATTGCATTATACTGTCCAGCATGTAGAGTCATACAATGGCAAGTTATAGTGGTAGCTAAGGAGATAGGCCCTGGTGTTGTGCAGTATCCAGGGTATATGCAATTAGGTGTATGTAAATGACCCAGGGTTATTGAATAGCAAAAAGGGCCACTGTCTGTAGGTACTAACCATGGTAGGGCTAGAACTGTGTTGGTGTAGACAGAACAGACAGCTAACATCAAAAGGGGGTGTGTCACAGCATATATAAAGTGGAATGGAGATTAGTGGCGCCTGTTTGCGCTCAGCTAACACAGCTAAGCGGGGGGGGGGTGTGCGTGTCTGAGGCTGCTAAGCTCTGCTTAGCCATGCAGCATTTGTTTTAGCTGGTTAAAGAAAAGTTAAGCATGCTCATGTGCAGGGAAGGATCCAAACTGCTGAGAAATGTTTACACTAGCACCACGGGTTTGCATAGGGCATCTTGGGGCTTAGCAGTGGAAGAAATTGAAAAAAAAAAAATAAAAGGAAATAGCCTGGGAAAGCTAATCAAGTATAAAAGACTGATAAGCCCTGTACTGCTCACACTGGCCCATTCAATCCCCTCATTTATACACTTGGCAAGTGGAATGTATCATAGTCAGCCAATCACACAGGCTGCATTTGCAGCACAGCTGTATAAAGTATGCATACACCCTTCAATTTGATTTTTCCCACATACTCTGCACCATTGGAGTTCACACTTGGGAATTTTAACTGACAAAATGATAGGGGCTGCTGCTGCTCTGCACTACAGGCTGAGGTCAGTGATGATGATGATGCTGACAATAGGCCCAGACTGAGGAGGAGAAGACTGTTCAGGCCCAGGGTGACCATTCAGGGGTTACATGAGCTGAAGATAGTAGAGAACTACAGGGACATACTACAGGAACTCACTGAACTCTGCCACCCTCACCTCAGACCCAGAGCCAACAGGGGGGAACCCATCCCAGTGGAAACAAAGGTATGTGTAGCCTTAAGAATGCTACAGGCACTTTTTTCCAAAGACCTACTGGGGACATCATGAGGATCTCGCAGGCATCCACATCCAGGGTACTCCCCCAAATCCTGGATGTTATGCTAACACATGCCAGTGAGCACATTTATTTCCCCAGCACCCGTGAGGAGTGGACCAGCAATATGCATCTCTTCCACCATGTAGCACACTACCCAGAGGTACTGGATGCCATAGACTGCACTCATGTGCACATCAAAGCACCACCCGCTGAGGAGAGGAGAGTCTACGTCAACCTCAAGGGGTATCACTCCATCAACTGCCAGGTCATGTGCAATGCCCAGGCATTATCATCAATGTGTGTGCCGGCAGCCCTGGCAGTTATCACGACTCCCACATCTGGCATAGATCAGAGCTGTACCAGGCATTTGCCAGGTTGGACATCCCCTACAGCCATCTACTGGGGGATACTGGCTATGCACTGGAACAGTGGATGATGACACCCATCAGAAATGCACACACACCAACTGAAGAATACCGTAATGAGGCACACACACAAACTAGTAACATCATAGAGTGTGTGCTTGAGCTGCTTAAGTCACTGTTCCACTGCCTCAACATATCTGGTGGAGCTCTGCAGTACTCTCCAGCCACATGTGCACACGTGTTCATAGTATGCGCCATGCTACGCAATATGGTTCTGTGGAAACAGCTGTGGCAGGAACATCACAGGGAAGGTACACACAGCCCCCCACCATTACCAAGGTCCCCACAGGCACAGGGGGACTCAGAGGAGGAACACCCTGAGCCTGTCCCTGTAGGCAGATGTAGGTGTGCCCAGTACGCCCTGGCCTTGACAAACAGACAACGAATAGCACATGCACTGACAACCTAGGGACCCAGGGACTGACACCTCACTCTGACTCACATGCACAGTAAAAAGGATGCCAGCCACATCACACTACCTGCACCTTACCATGTATAGGGTGTGTACTGTGTGCAACCGACAGAGTCAGCCCTGAAGCACTGTCCTCTCAACTGCTGCAGGCACAAGATAAGTCATTCTTCTTAACAACAAATGAATGGGGTAGTAGACTGTGGTAGCATATCTACGGTATTGCTGCACATATTCAAGGGAATGGAGTGGGCTACCGGGATAGCAGCAGACAACTGAGGGCTATGTGAGACAATGGGAACTCTCTGGCAAATACTGTCTGGCCCAGAATATGCAGTAGGCCCCAAGCCAGGAAAACACACTGCACTATGTGAAGGACTTACAAACAGTGGGGTCATAGGACAGATGCATGGATGTCAATGTTGGAGTCCCATACACATCTCTCAACCTTCTAGAGCAGGAAATCTGTACAAAGCCATAATGAAATGTGTCTCAATGGCCCAAAAACAGGGACAATTTTTAAATATTGCTCTTACAAACTTAGAAAGTTGATAAAATAACAGGTTTTGGACTAGCATAAATTCTCTGAAGGATAAGAAGTCTGAAACTCAAATGTCTGTCATTAGTTTCTAACTTCAGTCTTTAATGATTTGCCAGTAATTTTCCAGGCAACCATAATTTTATGAAAAATGGACCCAAAATATGAGGCAAACATCTGGGCATTCTGCAAAAATCTGAACAGCTGAGAGGTATGAGACCCCTACCCCTGACACACCCATGTTTCCAAAGAACTGCAGTAACATTTATGTTTGTAAGGTAATAGCAGCAGACCACAGATTCCCAGGGTTGTCCACTTGTCCCAATCAACTAGCATGTTCCATTTCCACAATATGCAGGGGTCAATGTGCTATGTATGACTGTCGTTAATAGTGTCAGGAAGTAGACATTACTGACTGGTGGCTGTTGTGGTGTAGTGGGCTAAGTACATTACTGTGGTCAACAGGGTCCATGGTGTGTGACTGGCCATGCCTACTATTTTGCATGTCAGCTACACCTACAGTAGGAGTTCTACAGACTGTCCAGAAGTCAATATTTGCTACTACAGAAAAGCTGGACAATGGAGGGACAGGGGGCCACAGATATGGACAGTACACAGCTTTGAGTAAGCTAGATGATGCCTAGTAGAACAGCAGGTTGTGACAAGTCAGTCTAGTGCCAGGATATAAAGGCTGACACGTAACTGCGGCAGTATTGATAACAAGTCAATGGGCACCATCCATACCTGATGAATGACAAGGTTTCTCAGAATGTCCACACGTATGCATCATATATCTGTTCTGTTTGTTATAACATTGCATTTGTCTGGCAAACTATTGGCAAACCAATAAAGGTTGATTTGAAAACATCCATGACAGACAGCTGAGATGCAGACTTCATACCCATAAGAAAATGCAAACTGATACAAAACCATTCTACCAACTGTCTACATTTAGAAGAGCGATATTAAGATCCGATTGTCATGTCTGGGCCTTTGTCTGACTGTTATATATGGCCCTGTCCAGATGTCTGGCTGTAACAGTTTGAGAGGTATGGTCAACATGTAGCCTTATAATAACAGTGCAACACAAACTGTCTGAACACCAGAGCAGATGTATGGGGCACAACGCTGGCCAACCTGCTAAACAGGTACAGTCAGAGATGTGAAGTTTGTAACCCTGTGTGTGATGTTATGACTTCTACCCCAGTCACACCATAACTACAACTACATAAGAGCAGCAACTGTGAATGAAGCCTGCGACTGGATCAGAGCAGGACAAAGGGCCACATATGGGGGGGGGGGAACCACTGGCCAGACAAATGTAGAATGTGTAGACTAGAACAATTTGTGCAGTAGCATGGGTTTCCTGCAGTGTATGGAGTCAGTAGACAAAGTGGTTCCTCACATTAATCTATACTGATCTGCCACTAAAATATCAGGACATCACAGTGCTGTGTAAAATGTACCTCACATATTATGCAAAACTCTCCTCAGTCCAATACACTCTGTACCCACCCTAGATATGACTCAGCTAATTAGGGTAGCACACAGCCAGGAGATCCCTCAGCCAGTATATCAGTGAGGTGTTGGACTCTTTACACAGGCTCATCAGCCAATCAGCTGTAGCATACAGAATCCTGGACCAGTGTACAGGTAGGTCTGGCCTGGAGTCCCACTGTTACTATTGATGGTCATACTAGATGCACCATTTGACACTCTCCAGGGCCATACCTCTCAACTCTACAGAGTTTTGCAGATTGTCCAGATATTTGCCTCATATATTTGGTTTGTTTCTCATAAACTGTGGTTTTCTGGCAAATCATTGTCAAATCATTGAAAGTTGAAGTCAGAAAATAATGACAGACATTTGAGTTTTAGACTTCATACCCTTCACAAAATTCATGCTAATGCAAAACCTGTTACTCTATCAGTTATCTAAGTTTGTAAGAGCAATATGTAAAATGTGTCCCTATTTTTGAGCCTTTATCCCCCCATTATTGAAGGCTTTGTCCAGATTTATTGCTCTAAGAGGTTGAGAGGTATGCCCAGGCATGTAAGCTTTGTGGCACATGTGATAAGTATGTAGCCCTATAGTATATACAACTAGATAGGTATTGGTTCTAATCTCAATACTGGCAACTGTGTAAGTGTCTGTGTATGTATATCCTCTGTAGCAGTATGGCTGTCTTACCTGTGTGTGTAATGGTTATACCATTTAGTGTGCCTGTTCCACCCTGTTAGCTCCCCCATCACTGACCTATTCAGGGTCTACAGATGTCATCCTCCTTAGATGCAGTTAGACATTTTCAAACACAATAGCACTGTGGTGCATGCAATACATATGACGGGCTATAGTGTACATAACTAGATAGGTGTTATAATCTCAAAACTGGCAACTCTGTGTACATATGTGTTTGAAAGAATGTCCGCCTGCAACAGTGGGTGTTTGGGTGAGGCAGTTATACCCTTTTAAGGGACTGCTAACCCCCCCCCCTGTGGCAATCCTTACAGCATCTGCAGATGTCATCCACCTGAATAGTAGTGGCAGACACTGCAAAACTATCTAAGCGCTGTGGCGCATGTGCTATGTATATAGCATTATTGTATGTAAAACTAGGCAGGTAAGGATTCTACTCTCAACAAGGGCAGTTCATGAGTCAGAGTGTGTGTGTGTATATATGTATGTATATCCCTTTATAGCAGTGTGAATGTGTTAGGGCCACCACAGTACCTCTCAACCTCTTAGAGAAAGACATCTGGATAAAGCCATATAGAAAAGTGAGGCAAAGGCCAAATATTATGCTCAATCTTTAAATATTGCTGTGACAAACATAGAAAGTATGCATTTTCTGAAGGGTATGAAGCCTGATATGAAAAAATATCTCATCATTGTCTAACTTCAGTCTTTAATGATTTCACGCAAATTTGCCAGAAAACAACAGTGTTATGACAAATGGAACAAACATTTGCGGCAAACATCAGGACATTTTGCAGAAATGTGTAGAGAAGAGAGGTATGGCCACCACCTGTCCCACCCTGCAGGTTGCAGTTCATGTTTGGCCAGGTGTGACCTGTGACAATGACTCAAACAATACAGAGGTCCCCAGAGTGTAGGACAACAAACATTTCCTAAAGTTGTCCACTAGTTGCATAAAGCAGTTATTTCACATAATAAGTACCTTAATGTTATTAGAAATAACATAAGCTAAGGTAATGTGACACAAAGAAGATGTCATATTGGCAAAACAAGGAAAGTCCTGTCTGTTGCACTTACCGTGGGTATGGTATGTTCTGCCAACTGTCACAATAGTACAAGACATGTCCCACATTCCACATATGATAATGTGACAACCCTACTCTGTGTTGCCTATGTGTGTGAAATATGTGGACATGTGGAGGCGCTGTGACTAGCTGCTGCCCCAATGACCCACATGTATCTAGGCATGAATGCTAACTGCCACCACCCACATATGTAGGTACTGCCTAAGGCTGTGGTAACTGTAAGTAGTGTGCTATGTGTCATTGACCCACATACTGATGTTAACACACTGCAATGGGGTCATACAGTATGTATGGAATGGTGCCAAGGTCCTGGATTCAAGCTGAATGCAGAAAACAGTACCATCATACCATACAGCAAGGACATGGCCCCATTATTTCCCACATCAATGGCACCCCTTTAAACACACAAACTGCATTGACAGACCTGGGTACTCAGATTGATAACACTGTTGCATTTAGCCATCAAGTATCAGGAGTGGTCAGAAAAGGCTTCTATGTGGTTCACCACATAGGTAATGGGACTGCATCCAGACAAAAGGTGGATATTACCTCTGTGTAGTCCTCAGTCAGTACAATACATTATCATCATGGCCGGTCTGGTATGTACCTATGCAGATATCTGCGGCAATTGGAAAGGCTATGTTAACATCCACAAAGGTTATCCATGGCCTTTAACACTTGTTATATGCAGACAGCCTCAGATCAGTAGTGCCCCACTTGGTATTGGACAGATTGTCCACAGGCGGGCTGTGGCATGCCTAGATGGCAATGTTGTGCTCAGCCCTTCAACAACTGCCCCATATATGGGAGTTTGATTTTGTGTGCATTACCAGCATGACAGGCCTGAATCACATATGTGACAGCAAAAAAAAATATGTTGGAGAGACAGTTTTGTCTCCCAGAGGCTGCCCTGTCTCAGAAATGCACTTCTCATGCATGTCAAACAGAGTACCATGCAGACCCTCATCAAGTGCATCCATGATGAATGGATGGGAAAACAAAATTCTGTCCAAGGGGTCCAATTTGTATCTATCAATGCCAGGGGCAACAGGTGCTGATCGATAATTCTGCTGGAGATAAAGTAATGTCTAGGCTTGTAAGGGACCCAGGGCCAGTACTCTAGTAATCTTTTTTGTACCTATGAACTTGCAATCCTGCAGAACTCCCAGGTGACATGTATCAAGAGTAGCATGCTGGGACAAGTGGTATGCATGCAAGATTATGCTGTCTGCCCCCATTATCCCTCACGCACTGTTCCATGGCCACGCATAAGGACCTAGGTAAACATGTACATATACAGCCTTACCTAAGGGAGGAAGAAGTCTCTGCATTGCCACTATGCCATCTTGAGCTTCTGTAATGGCAGCAGGTCCCCACAACTTAGACACACAGACACCTGGAATAGAAACAGAATAAGATCTGTCAGACAACAGTCAATCAGCAGTACTAACCGCAATAAAGCGTCATGGCACAAAGATACATACACTTTGATGTGTACGCATGACAACTGCCAGCAGAAAGCACCTTACAGGGCATAACACTACTGCACTACAAACTGCCGTTAACTGCACTATATTCACCCTGTGCATCAGACACATATTAGCATATCCCTGTGTCAATGGTATGGATAACAGGGATGTGGCACAGGTATCACCACATGCACAGGGTGTGGTGTGGAGTTACCAAAGGCCTAGGCTGTGCCATACAGTTGACATTGTGTGTGTGTGTGTGTGTGTGTGTGTGTGTGTGTGTGTGTGTGTGTGTGTGTGTGTGTGTTTGTGTCTGGAGGGGTGTTGGTCAGCTGGGCCATGGAGAGGAGCTGTGTGTGTCTGTTGATGACCTACATATGACAGTGATGTGTGAGTGTATGCATGCACACAGTCAAGCCATGTGCTAACCCTACACAAGGCTATGTTGGACAGCTGTGGACCGTATATGGCAAAATGTACAGTTCTGCCACAACCAAGACCTCTGCAAGGATGGCAGGTGCACAAGCACCCAACTGGAGCATACATATTTAATGTGTAAAAACACAAAACACAGACTGGTTTCGGCCCAATGGCCTTCTTCACTGTGAAACACAATCAGTATAAGCACCACATTATATATCAGACATAATGGAATAATTGATCATGAATTAAACAATTATTATAAATGTTCATTAAGACCAGGTGGAAATAATCCACCTAGTTTCACAATCCAGGATTTTTCCTTTTAATTTAACAGTTTATGCCAACCTGTTTTCAGGAATCTATGTCCCAAAATTCTGTCAATAACAATACATTTAAAAGTTGCTATCTTATGAATGATAGTATGCTTGTATAAAGCATTTGGTAAATGTTTATTTCTAATGTTGCTGAGATGTTCTGAAATGTGAAGTTTTAGGGATCTGGAGGTTTGGCCAACATAAAAAGCTGAGCATGAACAGGCTACAAGATAAATAGCCCAATCACTGTTACAATTATCAAACACATTAATAGAGAAAACCTTAGAGGTATATTTGCTTGAGAACTCTTTGGTCTGACAAATATATTTATAGAAAGAGCAATGACCACAAAGGCCTAAATTCATTCTTTATGAACAGTAACAATTCTTTTGGACGAGCAAGAGCTATGTCGGACTGTTGAAATTGTTTGGTTTTGATGGATAAATATAATTGTTTTTCTGTTATCAAAAGGACTCATTTTTATTTTTTTATTTGAATTGCATTTACCATATGCTTTAAAGGTTTTCTGAAACCATTGGGGCTGTATTACATATCTTTAACTGATTATTCATCCATTTTTGGATGATAGTGTTTGCATATTTACTGTGAAACAGATAGTTTTATTTTTTTGTCATATACATTTATGTCTGACAAATAGTGTTTTGTTCATTTTGTATGAGCTAAAATGTTTTATTGTTAGCATTTTTCAGTATGGATTTAACTGCTATTCTAAAGGGGTTATCAGCAGATAAAGAAGATATTTTGTTTTTTGGGATGGGGAATACAAATAATACAAGTGTCCAGATTGAATCCAGTCCAGATTCAGTTTGTATCTCTATGTTTGATCAGCTCAGCAAACACATGAAAAATCTTAGAGCATGTGTTTGGCATTTAAGGCTTTTTAAAGCTTATTTATAAAAAGAAATTACCCCAAAGGGTTTGAGAATTTGCATTAAACCTTTAGTTGGTCAACCTGATGACATTTTGTTGTCTTCCTGGGCTGATATTCAGTAAAATGTATTTATTTATTTATTTATTTTACATTTGTTGACCGGGCTAGTCTAGCTGGATATATGTCCATTTTCAGTAGAGGCCCGGGGAGAAAAGCTCCAAACATGAATATTGAGACAGTTAACAATACATAGAACCATTAAGAATAAATACAGAGGTAGCAATGGTCTAGTGAACAGTTATAATAATACATTTGTATACTAAACAGTATTAGTAGAAATTAACTAAACAATTCTATAAAAAACTAAACTAAAAACAATTCTACAAATCACACTAGAAGGTATGAGCAAGTCATAGTTATGGGAAAGAATATATATGTCATTGTGTTATTCAAGAGGAAGTGTAGTACTACGATTTGGAAGTACAGGTTAAAGGAGAAGGGATAGGGTTAAGAACAGAAGGGGAAAAAGATGTCGGTCTGGGTTAGTACATGGACAAAGCCAATGAGCTTTCACATGTTCTTTAAGATGTTTTTTAAAAAGAGAAGTAGAAGCAAGGGTAGATAATTCAGCAGGAAGCTGATTCCAGAATTTTCCTGCAGTGTTTGAGAAAAGTGAATTCCCGGCTTTGTTGTTGGCTTTATTTGAGGCAACTAGAAGCTTGTTAGCAGAGCGTAGTGTAGCTAGATTAGTGTATGGTGTAATTAGATGAGTGAGGATAGGGGTGTTGTTAGGGTGGTACAGGGTCTTGTGCGTAATAAGTAATTGTTGAAAGAGTATCTGGTTTTTCAGTTCTAGCCATCCAAGTTGTTTGAGGTTAAGGCAGTGGTGAGTTTTAAAGGGGGAACATGTGATGAATCTAGCTATACTATTATAACAGGTGGAGAGTTTGGAGAGGTTGTTTTTGGATAGGTTGGTATATATAACAGAGGCATAGAAGAGGGTGGAAATAAGGTGGGTTTGGGCAATTGCTTTCCTTGCAGAAGGGGTAAGGAAGGGTTTTATTCTATAGAAGGTGCCAAGTTTTCTGTTAACAGACTTTATAGTAGAGTTTATGTGTTCATCATAGTTGAGATGATTATCAATAGTTACACCTAGTAGGCGGGTTGTAGTCTCTGGGTTGATGTTGGTACCATTGTTAGAGGTTAAAGAGAAGAAAGGAATGGATGATTTATGAGTAGGAGTAAAAAGCAGTAGTTTTGTTTTTTTGGGATTAAGGAGGAGGCAGTGTTGCATAAACCAGTTTTCAACATTCTGAAAAACAGTTTGGGTGAGGGAGTGGAGAGAGTATATATTCTTGCCTGTGCAGATTAAAGTGGAGTCATCAGCATATTGAATGCAGGTGGCTTGAGGTAAGTTCATGTGTAAGTTTTTAATAAATAAGGAGACGAGTAGGGGACCTAGGATAGAGCCCTGGGGTACTCCAATATTTACTGGAAGTAGTGAAGACAGATTGTTATGCCAAAGTACTGCTTGCTGTCTATTTTCCAGATAATACCTAAACCATTGTATGGCTTGAGGATCGAGAGAGTGAGCCTTTAGTTTGTTTAATAGTAGGTTATGGTTAACCATGTCAAAGGCTTTTGACAGGTCAATGAATAGAGCAGAGGAAAAAGAGTTATTGTTACGATTTTTATATATAGTGTCGGTAAAGGATAAAAGGGCAGTAGATGTGCTATGGAATGGCCTGAAGCCATGTTGGCAGTTTGCCAATAGGTTATTTTGTAGTAAGTGGTTAAGCAGTTGTTTGTGAATACATTTTTCCATTATCTTAGCTAATGGGGAGAGTAGAGCAATAGGGTGAAAGTTAGAGAACTCAGTAGATGGTCCTCCTTTATGTAGAGGGATGATATGGGATATTTTCCATAAAGCAGGGATTTTGCCCTCAGAGATAGTTCTGTTAATAAGGATTGAGATAGGATAGTCTATGGCTTTTGCAGCAATTTGTAGGTATTCAGATGGGAGATGGTCAGCAGAAGGGGTACAAGGTTTCAATTTTTGAAGAAGCTTACAGATGAGAGAAGTAGATACAGGTTGTATTTGAAAGGTGGGTAGAGAAGTATTGCAGTTATTAGGTTGGGTAGCAGTGGGGGGTGGTAAAGAATTGGCTAGGGTTTGAATGGCATCTGTGAAATAGTTATTAAAGGCATCGGGGATTAGGTTGGAGTTGCTATTGTTGAAACTGGTTGGGTCAGGAGTAGTAGTGTGACCTGGCTGAAGAAGTTTGTTTATCCCAGACCAGAATTTTTGTGGAGTTTGTTGATTGGTTTGTTGAAGGTGTAGGAAGAAATCTTTTTTGTCTCTAAGAATATCCTTTTTGGTGGTATTTCTTAGTTGTTTAAATTGGAGGTGGGTTGTTGTACATTTGGTAGATCTCCATTTGGCCCAGATTTTATTTCTGAGGAGTATCTTTTGCCTAGTTTGTTTTGTGAGCCAAGGGGCAGATTTGGTTTTTATTCTAGTGGAGCGGTAAGGTGCATGGGAGTCTAGGATTTGAAGAAAGTTTGTATTAAAATAGGTGACAGCTTCGTCTAGTTCTAGATAGGTTAGTGGTGACCAGTCACATGCTTGAAATTTGGTTAAGAAGCTGTCTGGATTAAAGAATTTTTTTAAGCGGGAGGTTTTGAGATTGTGAGTAGTTGCAATATGGACTTTTTGTCTAATAATGTAGGTAAGTATGTGGTCACTGATATCGTCTGGAAGGGTTCCTGGAGTATAAGATTCAGGGTGTCTATTGATAAGAATCCAGTCCAGAGTACTTTCCTTGTTACTAGGTTTATGGATTCTTGTAGGAGTTGTTATTAATTGTGAGAATCCGAAGAGGTTTATGTGGTTGGTAGGGTTTAGAGAACTATAAGTGGACCAGTCTATGTTAACGTCACCAAGTACAATGGTCTCCTGGGGTAGTTGGGTGGAGAGGTGACTCAGCAGGTTCTCTAGAGAATGTGTGTTATTACCTGGAGGTAGATACATGCAGATTATATAGGTAGATTTGGAGTTATTGATTTGGAGTTTGATAGATAGGGTTTCAGATTTAGAGTCTAATGATGGAAGCACATTAATGGGGGAAATTTGGAGATTAGATTTATAGAGAATGGCTAACCCCCCACCTTTTTTATTTTACAATCATTTCTAAGGATGTTATAGCCAGGAGGGCTAATTTCCTGGTCTAGAGTAGATGGTTTTAGCCATGTTTCTGTAAGACATAGAATGTCAAATGAATGGATATCTAGGAGTGCATGCAGGTGGGAGATTTTATTGTTAATACTTCTAATGTTAAGGTGAGCTATCAGAAGGGAGTTAGATGGATTTGTAATTGTAGAAAGTATAGGTACTGTAAAATTGGTAGGGTTAGTGGGGGAGTCAGTAAAGGGGACAGGGTTTGGATGGATGTCACTGTCTAAGAGGGGGTGTTGCTGGGGGTATAGTAGAGATTTTAGGAGTTTATAGAGGTTATTAAAAGTCTTTTTGGTAGAGAAGTAAATAATGTGGGTTGTTCTGTGGAATTTTGTTAATATATAGTTAGAGAAACAGGTTATGTTACTATGTTTAATGAAAAAGGTGAAAGAAGATGGTAAAGTCTGTTGGCTGCAATGGTTTTGTTCAGATAGAGAAAGATGTTCGGAGGAGGTAAGTGAGTAAGGTATGGTAAGAAAGGCTAGTGTGGTAGTTAGAATTAAAAAAATGGTGAATATAGTTTTATTAGATGGGGCCATAGTACTAGGATTTAAGTAGGGAGTATATAGTGTTAGAAGGTGAAGTAGTAAGGAAAGGAGAGTGTATGAAGAGGCTTAGCAGGTTATAAGTTAAGTAGGTGAGGAAGTACCACGGGCTTAGATAGGAGGTAGAGTAGAGTAAGGTTGGGAAGTAGAGGGAGTGGTTAGAAAGAGAGTTTAGTAGTACTAATTAGGAGAGAGAGTTAAGGGTGTGGTTCGGTGATGATGAGGATTATGTTAGGAAGAGATGGGATGAGGGAGTGGTCAGTGAAGTATAAGTTTAGGACCACTGGGGGTGGGTGGAATTTGGGGGTAGGGTAGGGGAGCGGAGTGAGCCCGTAGGGCGAACGGAGCGGGTTGAAACAGAGAATGGAGCAGCTAGAGGAGAAACAATCAGCAGAGCTGAATATTGAATTTAAGTTAATTATGTATAGGGTAAGAAGAAGCAGAGAAAAGGTAGTAGTCTGTTAGAAAACAGGCAGGTATAGCAAGTTAGGGTAAAGTGTGAAGTGCAGAGTAATTTAAGGTAAAAGAAGTGTAGAATAAAAAAGCAGAATAGCAAAAGAAAAGCAAAAGAAATATCGGATGGGTTAGAGGTGCCACCTATAGGGCAAAGCTAGTATTACAAGCAGCTACAGAAAAGGGGGGGTGGGCTGTAGCCGAATATGGAAGGAGACATGTTAGAGAGAGGAGGACTAAAAGGAGGTGTAGGAGTAAGGTCAACAAAGGTAGCTAGTTGAGGGGGGGAGGCTGCTGGCTGACCGGGCTCAGAGCATGCTTTAGAACCCCTAGATCAACAGTGAACGGAAGTATGCAATACAGGCAGGACATAGAACATACTTTCTTATTTTCTTGAGAGAGGGAGCAGGTAGGAGAGGCAGTGAGATGAAACCACGGGTCCTTTGATGGTAGGTATGTAGCTCTCAAATTATAGACTGGATCAATACAGTGAAGAGCAGGGTACTTGTGGGAGAGAGAGACAGACAACAGTAGTGGTGAGCAGCAAGAACTAGCATAGACAACAGTAAAATAGGACAATAGTTGTAAAAAAAAAAACTGTTAGACAATATACATTCACATGTTAATACTAGAAGCTGTTAGTATCATAACAGCCCATATCTTCTGATATATTAATTTAATCTAAAGGTTATACTCTATAGGCTAAGTAGAACAAACATATAGCAAATTAGATTAAAGACGTAGTCACATCTAAAAGCATATAAAAAAAAAATTAGAGACAGTACAGCCAAAACAGGAATAATGCAGATAAAGATAACAGCAATTCTATGTATAATCACTTGGTGAGAGTTAGTGCCAGTGGTAGGCTGGCTCATAGTCTACACTAGGTTTTGGAAGGAGGAGGCACAACCTAAGGGATTAATGGCCTATGGAGACCTTTTTAACAGTTCAAATTAAAATCAACAGAGACTAATACGGACAAATAAGTGTTTTTACCCATTAAAATATTGCCCTAAATTTAGTCTTTATATTTCAAAGTTACCCACTAAAATATTACCCTAAATGTAGTCTTAGTGTTCCACAGTCGCAATTTCTAGTTCACAAATGGGATAATCAGACGGTTAGTAGGATTCCATTCATCCTGAAGGCCAAAGCATTTTGTAGATTGCTTAACCTCAAAAAAAATCTCTACAGTTTGTCAAAACCCCTCACGAGTTTTATGAACGTAAAATAGACACATATATACCTGAGGTCACTCAAATTTGTGAAAAGGCTAAATCTTTTGAAGGTTCAGTGATTTATAAACAATGTTTTGATAAACTAAGGGAAGAGTTGCTTCACTTTGAACAAAATTTAAAAGAAAGAAAAATTTGTAAGTTTAACAGGGATTTGAGGGACTATCAACTTGGTAAGCCCTTTGAATATATGAAAAGTGGTAAAAATGTTAGGTTTGCCCAGAAGGAGTCTTTGCCAATGGATCAAAAGAGAAAAAGAAATAAGTCCATCTTGAAAAAATCTATTAGTGATACTTCTGGTGAGGATTCATCCTCTTATACTGATACAGAAATTGATAGACAGCAGACGTCACCAGCCAGTAAGAAGTCTTATAATGTGGAACAAGATAATTCATCACATAATTTAAATTCAGTCCCTTTATCTTTAACAAAAGGAGGGGGGGCAGGAAACACCAAAAGTAAGCATATATGGCTCTTTGGAAGCAATGTTGAATTTTATGAAACCCAGTTAACTTGCACTAATAATATTATCAATATTTCCTCAGCTGTTCTGTCCGAATCTGATTATGTGTTACTAAATAAAGGTCTAAATTTCATTCCAGGTTTTTTTGTTTCTGAAGATACATTTGTTGAAGATTTGTATGCATTTTGTAGATTGCTTAACCTCAAATTACATTTTCAGAGCATTGAATGTGTTAATGAATATAATATAAGTAATAGCTTCAGGTTTAATAAGTCAACGTTTGTTCCACCTATGAATAAAAATGTGGAGGTATTTCAAAAATGTATATTAAAGGAATTACATTTTGGTTTGAATCATCAACAACACATTTGTCCTTCAAATTTATCGATGGGGGAAGTGAATGCCTTGACACGGTTAAAGAATAATAAGAATATTGATATTATTCAAGCAGATAAAGGTGGAGCAACAGTTGTAATGGATAAATCTTTATATGTTGAAGAAGCTTATAATCAATTGCAGGATGTAAGATTTTATACTAGCATGCCCTATGACCCTACAGTGGAATTAAACAAAAAATTGATGCTTTTTTGGAATCTGCAGTTAATGAAGGTATTATAGATAAATGCACAATGTTTCATCACAGTATTTCTTTCTTCTTCCAAAAATTCAGAAAGATATCAAAACCCCCAGGAAGACCCATAGTTTCTGGAAAAGGTTCTCTCACTGAACCTCTGTCTGCCTACCTTACTATGTACCTAAAGCCTTTATTATCTGGAGTTAGAGCTAGGATACAGGACACAACGGAATTTTTGAATATCGTTTCTGATACCCAATTGGAACCCAGTTGTTTGTTGTGTACATTGGACTACTAGCATTCCACACTGGGTGGGCTTATGTGCCCTGGAATATTGGCTTAATAGAATGTCCTTATAAAGTCCAGATTTCAATACATTTCTTGTATGTTTGGCAGAGCATGTCTTGTCTAAAAATGTATGGTGCTGTGGTAGCATTGTCGCCTCACAGTAAGACGCTGTCCGGTTCGATTCTCAGCTAGAGCGTCTTCTGCGTGGAGACATGCATGAATGGGCGTACCTTTGTTGAAGGTTGTGCATCAGGCCTGGCAAGCCGGTACGTAAAAATCAACTGCCAATCATTAGCGGACCGGAGTTCCGCTGTGGCGACCCCTAACCGGGAAAAGCCGAAAGACACAAACAAACTTTAACACCAAATGTTACTTGCAGTTGAAAGGTACAGCTATGGGTGCATCTTTTGCACCCATATATGCTGACCTTTTCATGGGGTATCTTGAGCAGATTATTATATATGATAACAATCATAATATCATTCTTGGGGAAATGGATATTTGGCGCAGGTTTTTGGATGACTGCTGGATGGTGTGGAAGTCAGATGCTGTATATTTACAGGAATTTGTCTAGTATTTGAATGAAAATAAATGGGCTATCAGGTTTACCAATAATTATGATGTTTCCTCCATTTCTTTTTTGGATGTGACTATATCTAAATAACTTGATGGTACCTTGTCGAGCTCATTGTATAGAAAACTCCATCACTCAAATACGTTACTACACGCCTCCAGCTGTCATCCAAAATATATTATGGCCAATATCTCTAAGTCACAATGCATGCAAATACATAGAATCTGCTTGAACACTGAAGATTACATACATTTTGATGAAGATTTAGTAAACTGCTTTAGGGAATGTGGATATTCTATGTCTAAAGTTAGGCAGACTAGTAGGGAAGTGCAACTATTTTCCAGAAATGACCTTAAATATAAGAATCATCGCCCTCAGGTGGGCAATAAAATCAGGTTTATTACTACCTATGGTAGGAACACTCATGAATTTCTTGATATAGTGCAACAGCACTGGGATATTCTTTTGACTGATGATAGATTGTGTGATTTATTATGGAATAGATGTTTATTCTCTTTTCATATGTGTAAAACTCTGGGGAGTCACTTTAGTCACTATAAACATTTTGTGCCCATGGAACGCTCTATACAAGCCACATTGGATGGTACACAAGTGGTGCAGTGCCACCCTTGTGGCCATTGCTCTTTCTGTAAATATATTTGTCAGACCAAAGATTTCTCAAGCAAAAATACCTGTAAGGTTTTCTCTATTAATGTGTTTGGTAATTGTAACAGTGATTGGGCTATTTATCTTGTAGCCTGTTTATGCTCAGCTTTTTATGTTGGCCAAACCTCCAGACCCCTAAAATTTTGCATTTCAGAACATCTCAGCAACATTAGAAATAAACATTTACCAAATGCTTTATATAAGCATACTATCATTCATAAGACCGCAACTTTTAAATTTATTTCTATTGACAGAATTTTGGGACATAGATCCCTAAAATAGGTTGGCATAAACTGTTAAATAAATAGGAAAATTCCTGGATTATGAAACTAGGTGGATTATTTCCACCTGGTCTTAATAAACATTTATAATAATTGTTTAAATTCATGATCAATTATTCCATTATGTCTGGTATATAATGTGGCGCTTATGCTGATTGTGTTTCACATTGAAAAAGGCCATTGGGTTGAAACCGGTCTGTTTTTTGTGTTTTTAGACATTAAACGTGTATGCTCCAGTTGGGTGCTGGCTTTTTGTTGAGAATGTACAGTTCACCTTCTCCAGTGACGGACATGGGAACTGGTTCTGTCAGGAGTGGCACTGACACCACCATGCCCAGGGCCAGATGTGGCACTACTTGCTGCTGGTGACTGGTGTCTGCTGGGTCGACCACCCAGGACCATGTGCCCATGGCCTGCCACGTTTTGGTGTGGACAGTGCCCTCCCTTTGGTAGTGCTGGTGGCACTGCCACTACAGGAGTGTGACTGTGCATGGTCATGGGGGCTCTCAGCTGATGTTGTTACTGACCTACATCCACATGTTCAATGCCCTACTTCCACCACATGTTCAAGGACAGACATTGCATGGTTAAGGACTGACAATGTCTCACCCCACCGTCTATCCACTACATCAGCAAAATAACATAAGGCATTGCCAATGTCATGGAGGGAGTCATGCATGCCAGGCAGTGTGGCATCCAGGACCCTGAGCACCCATCTGGTGTACCATTCACAATGTGCCTGTGCCTCCATGATGGACCAAAATATGTGTCTGGCGACACATGCTGTAACACCTCTGACAGGTGCTGGATGGGCAGTAGTTCTTCTTCAAGCACCCCTGTCAATATGCATGTGTGGGACCTTGGCATCTCTCTGGCTATGGCTAGTGTCTGCAGTCACAGATGCCATAGTCACCACACTCCCCTGTTTGATGTCACCACCCTCTGACTGCCCAATATTTGTGGCTGCTGGGTACTGGGTATGTGTAGGCATACTGACTGTGTGCAGAGTTATTGGGGGTGGAAGTGGGATGTCAACCAATGGGACAGATTCAGCCCCAACAACCCTACCTGGGCCTCAAAATGGCCACCATCATCATCAGAGTCCGATGAGACACTGACATCAGGTTGTGAGATGGACTCACTCCAACCCCCATGGTCACCTGTGAGGGGAAGACAACATGACTACATTAATTCTTGCACTATAATGTCGGCTGTTCCACACACGCACACACAAGCATACAGGTGAGGTGCCACAAAGGCATTATACAGACCACACCTTCTGACCAATGCCATGCACAGCACACAATCAGACCACAACAGACACACTCTGGACAGGCCCTCAACAACATGCAGTGCAGCTACGTCCAGTTAAAGTTGCTAGTACTATACAACTGTGAGATACGTGACAAGTCAGAGTATATGATGGACCTTCACCTAAAACATATTGCACCCATTTACACAATAGTAATGCACCCCTGTATAGCAGACTGGCTACACCTTTACAAAAAATACATGCTAATATGTTACAGGTCCTGCAGGTATGCTACTATGATTACCAGTGTGATGTACTACATCACCACAAGTGAACATGCATGTGCTGCAATATGGCTAAGCTTAACAGTAGCGTCCATGGCAAACTGGCAGCTCTTAACATGCCTATGATATAGATGAGCCATAACAAGACAGTTCCACACTCACTGGCTACAGGATGATGGTCCCCAGCCACACTAGAGGTACCTAGGGATTTGCAGGGGAGAGGTATTGTCAGCAGACACACATGTGGCATTGGTACAGGATAATATATGCATTTATCAACATGTACAGTATAAACTGTGGTGCTACTCAAATTGCTGACATTCACAATATGTGTGCACACATGTGCATTACAAAACCCCACCCACAAATGCAGGTTGACCTGTCATATGTGTACAGATATGCAGAGGCTGCCACTATGACTGTTACAGTATTAACGTGATGACCACTGGAGGCTTACCTGGATGCTCCTCAGCTATGGAATGTGTGCCACCCACCTCCATGACATATGTTGTGATAGTTTCTTGTGAGCTGGTGGCTGAACCCAGGTTTGCCAGGAACTCTTCTGTGTCTGAGAGTGGAGGTTGTATAGCAGGCCCTCCCCCGGTGCCAGCACAGTCCCTGGCCACAGCTGTGGCCCTTTTCTGTGCATGATGTATTATATCTGTAGCCTGGTGTCGGACCTGTTCATACCTCCTGTTCCGGTGGCCACATCTTTCACCATTGCTATGACATCTGCCCACAGTGTAGCACATTCTTGCTAGATATGGCTAGTCCTTGACAACAGTACCTGGTGATGGAGTTTCAGGGCATCAATAATGGCAGCAGTCTCAGCTTTTGAGAAAGGTGGATTGCAATGTCTATACATCGCACCTGAAACACATGAAGAGGGGGACACATCACAAGACCGCATACATTGCTCACCATTATGTACACACCCTGCACATCCACTTTTTCCAGCACTATCTACAGATAACTCCCACATCATACCCCACCATCTATCAGCACAGTATGTATGTGGCTATCAGCAACATAGTGGCAATACAGCATGCATTGCCCTCTTGATCCTTATGTTTCATGCTACTTGCTGCATGTGCTATGAGGTGTTTAAATGCATTTACGTGCTGCACCTATTACTGCTTGTTCATAGCCTGTCTACATGGTATGCTATGGTGTTAGCCTCCTACTGTTGTAGTATGCACCTGGGCTGTAAGCCCACCCTTCAGGTCTCCCTGGCCTTCCTCCCTCATATTCTGGACTATATAGCAGGACAATGTCCTACAGTTCCCCCTGCCAGTGTGGTTGATATGGGTGTCCTGGCACAGTGTACCACCTGCCTCATGTACATGAATGGACAACCATCTACAAGCACCACCAAGGAACACACTGCGTGAGAGAAGCAATGACAATTGGAACCTGCAGTCCATGCTCTCTCCCTGTCAAGGCCACATATCTGTCCCCAAACAGGTTGTCAACACAATCAGTACACCTCCCACACCAGCCACACCTACACAACACACACACACACACACACACACACACACACACACACACACACACACACACACACACACACACATATATATGCAGTGGTTCTCAACATACACATCCACAAACAAAGGAGATCTCTGAGGCAAAGCCACATGTGAATGCAACAGCCATACACAGCACATGCCACAGATGGCCACATACCTGTGTCCCACAGCCACACAGGCATCAGCACATGTCAAACATGTAACACATAGGAGACACCATTGTGAGACACACTGATGTGCCTCTCACCTGGTTGCATATATAGATGGTTACAGTTAATTGTGTGTCAGGCGACAGACTCCACCATATTGCATAAGCACTGCTGCCTCACACCAACAGGTACTGTCATGAGTCTGTCACAGTCCATGTTGGCATTCCTGACCTGACATATACGTCCCTGGACTATATGCAGTGAGACATGAGTAAACACACTGATTATGTGTCCCAGGCAGACATGTCCCTAGCCTTATGCAGCATTCTGCTGTCACTCAGACTGATGCTGCAATACAATCAGGAAATGATTGACCATAACATGTGGCCTTTTATCCCATGATATTCCAGGGGGTTCCAGTACCTCTGAGTCTGGGATGATATGGTCAACAGACCATGATGCTCTGCATCTGCAAGTGATGTTGACATCCTACAGAATGGCCTCACTGAGACCAATAACTGGTGTCAGAACTATGGCCTTAAGCTCAATGCCAGAAAATGCATCATTATCCCATTTGGGAAAAACCCGGTTCCCATGAATTGCCACATTGATGGTAGTCCACTGAACGCAGAAGGCATTATAAGAGATCTGGGAACACATGCTGGCAGCAACCTCTCTTTTGATCACTGCATTGCCACTGTGGTCAGAAAGTCCTTCTATGTGGCACATCGCATTACTAAGGGTTTTGCATCCAGGAAGAAAGAGGTCATTGTCTCCCTCTACTCTTCCCTCATTATGCCAGTCATCGAGTACAGTGCCTCATCTGGCATGTACCTCACTAGACACCTACAACAACTGGAGAGGCTACAAAAGTACCTCACAAAGAGGATCCTAGGCCTTAAACACTTGTCCTATATGGGCAGACTCAAAAAACTCCAACTGTTTTCTGTCTAATATCGCCTACTTAGAGGTGATCTCTGCTTGACTTACAAAGCCCTGTCTGACCTAGCTCTGTTAGAGATGCTACATCTAAAGAAATCCCAATCCCTCCACACCACATGCTCCAGAGACCTCAACCTCCTTATCAAAATCAACAGAACATGTTGGAGGGACAGGATCATAACCCAGAGACTGCCCATGCTATGGAATAGACTTCCCATACATGTCAAGCAGAGAACCTCACTGGCCCTCTTCAAGAGGAATCTTGATGAGTGGATGGGAAATAGAAAATTCACCCTGGCGATAACTCCAGCGGCTCTACTCAACAGAGGCCCTGGGAACTAAGGTCAGGTGGCATGACCACAGGTGCCAGGGTAATCCTATGGCTAGGCTTGTAAAGGCCTCAGGGCCATTAGCCTAGTACACACCTATGAACCTATAAGAAATGGCCTCCATCTGTCTTCACTGGCCTTCATGCATTTGGCAATGGTTCTTGCCACCCCATAATGACTCCATTAGTTAAAGTGGTGAAGTTATCACTACCAGCATACAACTGTCAGCGCAGTACACATTGAAGGCCATGCTGATAAATGCTAGGGGTGTACACATGACTCTGCCCTCATTGCAAGCTTTCTTAACCCTGGGAAATGCAGACATCTGTGCAGTCACACAGACATGGTTCAAAGCTGCAGACAGCACCCCAGCCTTACCTGGTCAACCGTCCTATCATACATTCAGAACCCAAAGTGTAGCTGGTAATGCCATGGGACATGGGGTTTCAGTATATGAGACACATACACACCTTCATGCTGTACAGCCAGTAGGATGCACAGGGGACACTGAAGGGGCAGTTCACCATTGGCAGCACACCTATTCAAATCATAACTAGCTACCGGCCACCACATGTGACCAGGAAGCCCATTCTGCCTATATAGACCTCATCAACTGTATTAGGATTTGGGTCTGTACCCTGATCCTGGGTCAGTTGAATGACCCAAACATACATTGGAAAATGTACCCATGTCACCAAACAAATGGCCAGACAGCCATCAACAGTGGAATTACAAACACCTCGGTGCAGCTAGGGGCTACCCCACATGAGGTGAAGGTGTTTTGGAGTTTATATTACACCACATGGGTTACCACTGCAGCATCCCTACAGTGTAATTCTCTGTGGCATAGCAACCATTATCTGGTCACTTTTACAGTCACCATCTCTCCTACAATAACCGTCAGCCATACATATACCTCCAACATGGAGTACATCCTCCTGGGGGGGGGGTGTACACAGCCTCGCAGCCCCTAACCCTTCATTAATGACTGGCACCAATATGCACACATACACAAGTTCATAGGTTCATAGGTTCATAGTAGGTACTAGGCTATCGGCCCAAGGGCCTACGTAAGCCTAGCCAACAAGGTTCCCTGACTTACACCACCCAAGAAAGTTATTTTCCTGTGCCACTGTCGAGCAGAGACACAGAAGTGATCCCCAGGGTGTATTTTCTATTTCCCATCCACTCATCAAGATTTTTCTTGAAGAGTGCTAATGAAGAACTTTGCTTGACATAGATGGGTAGCCTGTTCCAGGGTATGGGAAGTCTCTGGGAAAGGAATCTATCCCTCCAGCATGTCCTGTTTATTGTGGTAACAAGGTTTAGGGCCCTAGAGTGTGTAGCTCGGAGGGATTGGGATTTGTTTAGGTGTAGCATGTCCAACAGCTCTGGGTTTGACATAGCTTTATATGTTAGGCAGAGATCACCTCAGAGCACGCGATATGCTACAGAGTAAAGCTGGAGTTTTTTGAGGCAGTCAGTGTAGGGCATTTGTTTGAGGCCAGTAATCCTCTTTGTGGGGTACTTCTGTGGCCTTTCCAGCTGCTGCAGATGTCTTGTGAGGTACATTCCAAAAGGGGCATTGTATTCTATAATGGGTCTAATGAGTGTCGAGTAGAGGGGAACATTGACCTCTTTTTTACTGGATGAGAACCCTTTTATGATGAGGTGTGCCATGTAGAAGGACTTCCTGACTACTGTGGTGATGTGACTATCAAAGGACTATCAAAGTGTTATATGTGCATTTGTATAGATGCATGAAGTCGGGTATACCTGACAGGACTACATCATCCTCTGCTAGGATATGTACACCTGTCTCGTGGACATCTGCAATACATGTTGTCCATAACAGGGATGACATACTGCTGTCCGAGATAAAATACAGGCAGGTGCCCATATTGGAGCAATGTCTCCTTAGTGTGAACATGCGAACGGGATCAGTCCTGGAAATGTGCACAACAAACACATTGCTTACATTGTCGACATCCACTACAGACAATCATCTCCCCATCTGCACATATGTCTGCAACATCACAGGAAGCACCTGCATCTGCTCACTTGTGGTGGTCAAGGACACCAGCTATACCAGTGCTGTAGGTATAGCATACTGAATGTCTGACAGAGTCAGTGTAGGCTTCACCCCCTGTCTACCCCATCAGTATATCAGGATGTCCACAGTACCTCCCCTGTCTCCTATATGTAGGGAACAGGTCAACACTGCCATGTGAAAGTCATGGTATACATCTGCCATGGGAGCCTATCACATCACAAGATTTATCCTATATGACCCCTACCATAACATTGCAACACCATAAGGCACTGTATTCAAAGGGGGCTTGACTAGCACCTTTGTCCCAGCCATTTGAAGGACAACCACTGTCACCCCCTTTAGACTAAGGTGGGGCATCCACCACTCAGTCACATGATAGACCCAGCAGCCTAACTAGGCTGTTATGCAAGGCCATAGCACAGTTTATAGTGAACCCCATTAACAAGGACACTGTTGACCTGCACACACTCCATCACACACAGGCTTTGTGAATGAAGAGTTCATGTCTTTTACACTAAGTTGACCTCTGTGACACAGTCACCAAAGCCATGGATGGGGGGATGACAGTGCAAACTGCCTACCTTGACCTGGACAAAGTCTTTGACAGTATAACCCACCTGGCCATAATAGACTCCCAAGTATGCATCACACCATATGTTACCATAGGGGTAGCACACTGGTGCACTGATACCTATTCCACATAGGGGAATCCACCTCAAGCAGTTGATCCATAACTAGTGGTGTAACCTGTTGTTCTGTGTCTGGGCCTCTGTTATGTGTGATGTACACTTCTGATATGCAGGTAACAGCCATTGGCCTATGGCCTGCCATGTCTGCAGATGATTGCATGTTGTGTGCCATCACCGTATTCCCTAGTGATGTAGATATCTGCCTAGGAGGGTGTCACACAGATAAATGACTGTTGCCAGACACATGGCCTCAGGCCACATACCAGGAAATGCAGTGTCAACCCATTTGGGCAGAGTGATGTCCCCACATATTATCACAGTACTAACAACATCCTAGGCATGCAATCAGTCATGAGGGATCTGTGGACACAGGTCTTTGGCAACATGACATTTCACTGCAATGTTGCTTCCATTGTATGGTAAACCTTCTACATGGCCCACCTCATACATAAGGGTATGTCATCAAGGGACAAGGGGTCAAAACATCCCTGTATACCCCCCAATAAGACCCATTATTGTGTATAATTCCCTGTTTGTCATTCACATCATACAGCACATGCAGCAGCTGGGGATATCACAGAGGTTCTCCACCAGGGAATACCAGGTCCTCAAACATCTACCATACACATATAGGCTATAAGCCAAACCCTCTACCCAGTTTCATACATACTCCTCAGAGGTTTCCTCTGTGGTGCTTAGTCCTGCTTAAACCAGAGCTATTTCCAAAAAAAGAAAAGAAAAAGGGGTGATAGAAAAGTGGTGAAATGGGGACAAGCAGGGAGAAAACAATATGAAAGGCAAGTGGGGATGTGCAGGACGGGTGTAGGAAAGGACAATAGCTCTCCATTTCTTGAGCAGCAGCAGCTGTGCATGATGTGGACAATATGAAATTTGGAGCCTCACACCCCACAGGGAGGGGTGTGGGTGACATAACTTTGTTGCTTAATTGATGGGATGCTTGATTGCTAGCAGTGTTCATGAGGGCAAAATGGACAGCTATGTATGGGGTGAATTTTTCTTTTGGGACAGATGCCAAGTTTTGTTTTTTTTTAGGATGAGAGTGGTATGTTGGGGAAGGGTTGTAGGTAAGTTTGGGGAGGTAAGTTGGGTAGGAGAAGTTGCTTTTGCAGACAGACAAGGCAGTGGACAGTGGTGGTGTATGACACATGAGGGGGCTAAACACCTTAGACAGGGAGGGTGGTTGGGAATCGGAGGACTAAGTGCCCCCAGATGGCAACAGTGGGACTGAGATCCCCACTCACCACTGCCCCTTCACGGCCCCAAAGGTGGCTGTACTGGGGGCTGGGTGCTGGAGCCAGCATGTCCCTCGAGGTGTTCCAGTCTGCCCTCAGTCTGGCACAGTCTGTCATCCTAGTCACGCTGGATGACCCTACACACCATATCTGAAATCTGATCCTGGGTGATGACCTCCTCGCTACACCCACACCCAGGGGGGACACAGGCCCCATCCCCTAGGTGGTTCCACCCATTGGTGGTGCAGGACCAGCAGAGGGAGTAGCTCCAGGTTGGGTCCCAGATGTGCTGGGACCCAGTGCAGCAGCCAGATGAGGTGGACTAGTCAAATCCACCAGAACCAGCCTACCAAATCCTGCTATGGGTTTGAGGTTTGTCAAGGTGTATAGATTTGTTATGAACAGAACATTTAAACATTAGTTGTAGCAACATGCATGGGTGGTGTTCCATTTAACCCAGAACAATAAAGTTGCATAGCATACAGAACACAGGCATAATTGGAATAACAGTCAGTATTATAAAAACATTCCAGTAACAGTTATGGCAAAAGGCCACTGACTGTGGAATTTCAACAAGGTATGTTAGTATGCAACCATTGTAATATATAGCCAATAATACAACACAAGGCCCAACATTAGGTTTTGAGAACAACATATGTGGAAATGAAACCATACCCGTAGTATAAGAATAAATATTTTTGATGCAGATAAGGGTTGGGGGGGAGAGAAAGACATTCCATTACCAACTGTATAGGCTATATTTTTCACAACAGTACTGCTCAATACTCTACATGCCTGCCCTTACTTTATGTCTACATCTGCCCTGCAGCTTTTGTAACATGTACATACCTCTCATGCTGTCCACATGGGATGATATGGGCCAAGCTGTAAGAACTATAGGTACATAACTATAGGTGACTATTACATGTCAGGGGAACATATATGACTAACAAGGTAACCCTGCACTGATGTTGTGTGAGTATGTTAAATGCATACTTCAACTGGATTTATATCAGTGTCTAACGTTATTGGCAACAGTGATCACTAGCCATGACAACATGACACTTGAGAGACATGTATCGTGCACAGTGCAGGGTGTTTATACCTATCCTTCTGTCATTCCTAGGCATGGGGTTAGACTATCAGCACACATTCACAGATGCACCAGGCATACAGCCATACCAACAGTAGAACATTTATCTTTTTCATTTGGAATAGTAGTGTACTTCATGACATTTTATTTAATGGAGTCTTATCACCTTGCTGAGCAATGCTGTTTACACACAAGTACATCTAGACACAGACATTAGTATACCCTTCATACAGCTACTACAGACATTTCTTTACCTGTTAGTCCTATGGGGAGAATATCTGTTAACAATACGTGTCTGTTTCTATAAATAGTCAGTACTACTTGTCTGTTACTATAAATAAATCTTAGTGCCACTTTCTGGATTCAAATCCTGGTCTGTGTGCGGAAAAAGTAACAACATATATATTGCCTATCACACTGAGCTACTGGGACACTGCTGTGTGTTGGTTGACTGATATGTACCTAAAGTTCACCTGGTGACAAAGTCTGACCTGGTAATATAGGTATAGTGTCAGAGACGACTGCAGTGACAGTTGAACATACATGCATTAGATTCATGCATGACAGAGATAGTAGTTGAAGTGTGTATTAATACTTGGAATGCAGGTGTACACAATAAACCCCTACTGGATGGGAATATGTGGGATCTGTACAGACGATATTAGGGTGCTGGGATGTCTATTTGACCCATATACATTTGCAGATGGTATATTTGCAGTCTACAGCTATTACAGTTTCATACTTGCCTGCATCAGCATACCTACGTTCAGGAATGCATATAGCTGAAATGCAAAGGTTAACATAAGACAATCCTGAGGGAAACACACTATAATACCTTACACATTACTATTCAAGGTTCCGATGTTAGTGCAGAACATATATCAAATTGCATTCTATCTTGTAGTACAGCTCCACATCTACACTTTAGCATAACAGTTCTTTATCAGCCAAACATCAGCCACTTCATGGTGGTATACCCATATTTGCTTTGTAACACCTGCAAAATTGGATTTCTTCAACAGCAGACTAGAATACACACAACAATTGGCAGAACAAACCTATGTTGAGGGTGACATGTCACAGTGATTTATTTCATTCACAATTCTGACTGCAGCTGTATTGTATTTCCTGTAGATCATGAATGAATTTCATTTATTCCCTTCACATTTTGAATGACGGTATACCTTATTACAATATCCTTAGTTTTAATGCAGTATACTTATGTCATTCCTACACATTATTACTACAGTATTAGCTTTCTTTCATCAACATTAGTATGCTTCATGCCTTCATCTGTATTGAACAGTACCTAGCATTACTCACTTATATCACTCCGTGTCTAAGAATGCATTCATTGCAGTACACTCAGAACAGAATATATCTAATGACAGTTACTACTGTACTCTTTCTTATTTATATTACTATATATTGCAAGATAGATCTGTCCTCACCATGCTGTCGGCGCATCCTCGCTAGGTACCCTGCATGGGCCTCCAAGTTGTGATCCCTCTCCTCTGCAGCTGTAGGGAGGGAAGTACTTGAATTTGGTAAATCACTGATTCCTATATTTACAAACATCTGGGGCATTTTAGTCTCGAGCATCTTGGGTCCACTGGACCAAAATACCCCCCTTTCTATGCTTCAGGTCATCATAATGATGATGGACCTGCTCACCAGTGTGGGGGATTCCAGTTGCATTGGTGAGGTCATATGTCTGCCAATCCTAGGCCTCTGATTTTTACTCGGACCCCTGGTGCTGGCCCTGCAGCAGCTGGTCGTCATGATTTTTAACAAGGAGCCCAACCATGACCTTGGACTCCAGTATGCCCCAGTGCTGCGCCTGGAGGTGCGCACCCTCTCCAACTCCAGCCATAGCTCCTGCAGTGATCAAACTCCAACAGGTTCTGGATGTATTCCCACCTGTTCAGTTTAAATAAGGCTGTTTTCCCTCACTTGGCCACCATTGGTCCATTTTTGGAAATACTCAGCTCCACTTAGCATTGCGCAGACCTCCTGAGCTTAGCTGAGGAGTGCTTCAACATGTGCTGCTTAGCAATGCTTAGCGGTGCGCAAACTCACTTAACTGAGCTGAGGACTGCTCAAACCAGGACTGCTTAGCAGTGCTCATACCAGATAAGCAGAGCTGCATGGTGCTAAGTACTGCTAAAACAGGTCTTGTTTAAACATTGCTTGGCTTGGCTTAGCAGTGCTTAACAGAGCTTAGCTAAGGGCATACCAGACTATTAAATAATACATAGAACACATATTGACATTAATTGCTCATTAATAATAATTTATTATTATGTGTATGTATTTTACTTTACATGACCTAACCCTATGTATTTTAATTACATTATCTTGGGGTGTGACTCTACTGTATTAGACACTTGTGTTTAACTGGAGCTTTTCTCCTCGTATCTCCACTGACAATGGGATTCTGGACCAGCTGCACTAACCTGGCTAACAAATATCAATAACAACGTCGATAAATAAAAAAATGTATATATAAATGCTATCTGATGTAAAAGCTGAATGGCCTGTCTGAGTATTCAAAGTGTGCACCTACTGCCCATGAAGCTTTGAGTCTAACCATTCAGCTAACATGGATGTGATGAGTTCAGCTATACATTTCTATATAGCTTTTCATTATGTTTAAGCATTCCTGAGTGACGCGCTGAGCAGCGCAAACCATAGCTATGTTTAAACTTGACCTTTTCCATTAAAATTAAAAGCATTCAGTTTCTATTTTTAGATGTCTGGCACATGTTCATTGCTAAGCACTGTGCTGTGCCTCTCAAGCAAACACAAAAAAAAGCAGAATTAAAAAAAAGGAACAATGGCTTTTTCACATTTAATTTCAGTTCCATTCGGCACTCTGACAGTGCAGGGTATGTGTTACGGACACTGTAACACACCTCCTACATATACATTGCAGAACTGGCTGAGTATATTACTATTTTAGAGCCATCCAGCACTTTCACACTGCAGAGGTTGTGTTGCACATCTCTGAGCACTGTAACACACCTCCTACACTGATTCAATAACCATGTACACAGCTCTCCTTTAGTAGTGTGCCTTCATTAATATGCAAGGCGTGTTGTCAAGGGGGAACTGCAGACACAGCCATAGTACACTCCATGTAGGGCTTGCACTATTCCTACATGGAGTTTATTAAATTTGGAGGCCCATATATTCTGCCTGTATTATATCCCTCCCCAATCTACTTGTGAGATGTGCACTCCATAGCTACTGTTCAAATTCCTTATCATATCCTTACAAACCATTTTATAATCTGGATAATAGCATTTACACAATATTTCCAAATCCAAGAATACAGCTTCCTGAAACTTAAGTAGTGGTAATTTCTCAAACACTACTCATTTCCTTTTCTCCCTGCCATATAAATGCCATATACATTGACTAATTATATTTTTGATTATTTTTGTGAACTCTCTTGACAGACTAGACAAGTGCACTTGATAGAAATATAAACACAAGGGCAATATAAACACCTTCATTACTGCACCTTCTAGTCCATGTCCAGTAGCAAATGCTTTTAACACTTCAACACATTCTTTAATTCAGCTCTATCTGCATTATTCTAGGCTACTATATCATATTCCTGCATGGGTTTAAAGTTAATACTTAAGCACTTAATCAAACCATTGCTACATATCCCAGGATACTGAGTCCTTAGTTGTTCCAAAGGATCATTCATAGATAATTATAAAAGTTTTGTCAATATTAAATTTATAGCCAGTCTTCCAAAAATTAGGGCAAACAACTTCTGGGGGTCTTCATCCAGACTTGTTAAGTAAACCAATGTCACCCCCAAACACACCTCTCAAATGTCCAGATTTTCGTAGAATGTCCACATTTTTTGCTCATATTTTGGGTCTGTTCCTCATGAAATTTGTGGTTTTCTGGATTTTTGTGGCAAATCACTAAGGCTTGACTTCACTAAATAATGACAGGCATTTCAGTTTCAGACGTCATATCCTTCAGAAAATGCATGGTAACATAAGACCTTTTATTCTAACAACTGTCTAAGCCTCTTTGAACAATATTTAAAATCTGTCCCTATTTTTGGGGCTTTGTCCCACCATTATTTTTGTCTTTGTCCAATATTTTGTGTTAACAGGTTGAGATCTATGCCCCCAAAAATGACAACTTAATTTCCCCACCACACGAGCTATGATACATAATCCTAGAGGTCCCCATAGCTTAATGGTTCAATATGCATTGTAACAAATGAAGAAGATACTAGATATCCTTGCCTGGTTTATTTATAAGGCCAAAAGGACCTAGACAGAAAACTGGCTCCATTTTGAAATGTCAACTCTCAAAATAGAGAATGCCAAAAAGACAAAAAAAAAAAAAAAAAAGGGGTGTATTTCAAAAATCAGTCTTCTCCTTAAAACTTCTTTTTTGCAGGGGGGCAAGCCCCCTGCATTCACACACCCACTGAACTTATATATACCAATTCCAAGATTTCCATGCTTCAGAGAAGAGGGAATATTCAGAGAAATGACACATAGTATATGTAAATCTGATCTTTCAGCCATTCATTTTCTGCATTTCAGGACTTGCTCTAGCGGGTCCTGTCATTTAATTCTGGAGCTATAGCTTTCATAAGCATTTGCCACCAGCTCTATAAATCACTGTGGTAAATCTAACCTCAACAGCACATATAAGAAATAGTTCTGGCCAACAACAATATCAAATACTTTTTTCTGCCTCTAAATGTACTGCCTCTAACTGCTGCCCACCTTTTATTTAGTCTTCAACAGTTAGTATCAGTGTTTTATATATATTATCCACTATCTGCCTATGTGTAATGAATCCCCATTGATCTAGATGTATTAAATCCAGCAGCACCCTCTTTAATCTATTTGCAAAATTTTCTGTAAAACATTTATCATAATTCAATATAGATACTGAACTGTAAGATGCTGATGAGGCATGGTTCTTTCTATCTTTATATATTATAACTATTGCATCTTCTCCTCCTCTCCTCTCCCCCCTCATAGACAGTTCCTCTCCCCTTCACCAAAGCAATATTACACCATCTAGCCTCTTCTCCCTACAACCAGTACCAACCACAGAAATTCAGAGACTCCTCATAAAATTAATACCACGCTCTCTCTCCTCTGATGACCTCCCACCAGAATACTTAAAACTCACTGCTGAGGCCATAGCATACCCCATTAGCATTCTAATCAACTGCTCAGTTACAGAACCCTATGTTCCAAACCGCTGAAAAAAATCCATCATCACCCCGCTTCACAAAAGAGGTTACTCCAATGAACCCTCTTACTATCGCCCAATCTCTATCCTCTCCCCATTATCCACACTCCTCGAAAAGTGCATCCATAAACAGTTGCTTCACCATCTCACACACAACAACCTACTCACCCCCACCCAATATGGCTTTTGCCCTCACACATCACAAGCACTGCACTTATCTCTTTCATGGATACTATACAGAGATCCATTGACTCCGGTAATATTACTTTGGTACTACTACGAGACCTGTTGAAGGCTTTTGATACAGTATCACACAAAAAAACTTCTACAACACCTTTCTAATATTGGCTGCACCCTGTCCACCCACCAATTGTTTAATAGCTACCTCACTAACAGGCAACAATTTGTAGAATGGCAAAATACCCTATCAGAATACCAAACCAACCAAACTGGAGTACCAAAAGGGTCCATACTTGGACCTTTACTCTTTAACATATTTACCAACAACCTTCACGCTGCTTCTCCTCTTAACTATTTCATCCAGTATGCAGATGATACCATCGTCTTCTCCTCAAATAACCTACAACACCTCCAGCAAATAACCCAAGATACCCTCACTGCAGTCAAAGCCTGGGTAACCGAATAGCAATTACTTCTTAATGCCAAAAAACAAAGCTTCTACTCTTCCTAGCAAAACCCCTCTTATCTGACTCCCACTTTCTTATTTTCTCCCAAAGCAACCCAGAAATTGAAATCGTATCCCATGCTAAACTAGTAGGTATTACCATTGACAATAAATACCACATTGGTAATGCCATTAAAAAAAACACTGCAAATTAGGTGCCCTATACAGATATAAACATTTCATAGACAGCACCACCAAAAAGCTCTCACCAACACTTACTTGCTCCCCTGCCTGTTATGCAGTGGCCCCATTTTTACTAACCTGCACTCATCTCTACAAAATAAGCTCCAGTCATGCTACCATAAAATTGCCAAAGTTGCCACAGGGAGCTCATACCACTCACATCACTGCCAAGCCTTAAATGAATTAAACTGGCTGCAATTTCCACATCACCTTAACCTCATTCAACTGTCCATAGCACATAAAACTGTCTAGAATCCAAACAACTGCCCTGCCCTTAAGAACATTTTAATACCCTATAGCCCCACCAGAACCCTTTGTTCTGAAAACAAACAATTCATAATTGCACATGTACCAAACAAAAGAGCCGGACACTGTTTTTACTAATACACTGTAGCTAAACTATAGAACTCACTTCCAACCAACATAAACACCATTAGCTGATTCAAAAAATTTAAATTCAACCTAAAGAACTACCTACTAAACACTAAAACCTGCCCCTGCATCTATCCAAATAGATAAACATCCTACTCTCCTTGAGCCTTCCTCTAGCGTACCCCAATCTATACCCATCAAAACCAGTAGGAAACTCTTTCTGATCTAGAAGTTATTTTAAACAACTCTGTTCTTACTATAAATCTCATTAACCTTAACTATCATTCTAACCCCTCACCACTATAAAACTGCCCCACTAGTGATTTTTCTTTCCCTTTATTAATTCTTTCAGCCTAACACTACCCCTCTAATGATCTTTTCCTTTCTTAACTTTCAACCTATTTCAATATTTACAAAAAAAAGTATCTATGTCCCCTGGATTTACTATTCCTCTGTGCAGGACTTGCTTAGTCCTGCACAGAGGCGGACGTTTAGGAGCAGGATGACAGCGCGCTATGCATAGTAATGAGGCATGCTGCCTGAGCTCTTAATCCTACACGGAGCATGTAAGAGTGCAGGGGGCGTGTCTGAGAGCAGAGCTCTCAGAATATACACACCCCTGTAATAAAGAACAGCAGAAAGGGGTAAGAAATGAGCGAGACCACTCATAGGTGTCCGCATATCCCCACCAAAATTCCCCCTCATGTACAACAGCAAGTAATCACCCATAAAATGAACAAACCCTTACTTTTTTTTATTTTAAAATCCGATTAAAGCTAACTGCAGGTGCGCAGGTGTCCCATCGCTTAGCTACGGTTAATGCAGCTTAAATGGCTGAAGAGAATAACAAGGAAGATGTATGCAAATGAAGCAACATAGCAACAGTGTAGTGGGCAGTGCATTTGCCTTACAAGCAGGCATTCCCGGTTTGAGTCCCACTGCAGCACATTTCATTTTTCATGGCAAAGCACATTATGACTAATATTTATGTTGCATAACCCACTAAATAACATATATATGAACTGGAGTACTGCAGTAAATGCACATGTGAGGTGTCAATGTCATAATGAATAAAGCACTAGTAAGCAGGTTTAAGCACCAATAAGCAGTAGTAAGCATATTTAAGCACTAGTAAGCGAGTTTAACCTCATTTGCCAGGGGTAAGCAATGCCCACACAGGTTAAGCAATTTTGAAGCTAACTCTCTGTAAGCATATGTTACCAGAAGTTAGCATTGCTTACCCTCACGCAAATCCAAGGAAACCTGCTTACAACTACTCAAAAGTGCCTTAATCACTCTGTATCCAATGGCCCTTGTTCTGCCCAGCAACAAAATAAACAGCTATGCAGGTCTCAAACCCAGGACCCTATACACCATAGTCAACCACCAAGCCAACAAGGAAGTGCAGAAAAATGAGGTATCAGCAAACAAGTCTTCACCATAGTAAAACCAAACTAAACCGGTGAAAGGAATCAGTATACAGACATATGTGCCTTAACCAACTACATAACATAAATACGTAAACTGGAGTACAGCAGTAAGGCCAGAAGTCATGTGTAATTGTAATAGAGTGTTGAAGTCCCCAATAAAACACAAGGACCCCATACAGTGTACATACACATGAATCATGGATACCAGGCATACATATAAGGTGTAATGAATAATAACTCAATGCCAAAAAGGAATTATAATGCAAAGTCTAATGTAAGCAACTCTAAGCATTGCACAGCACAGCTTAGGAGGTGTAAGCAATGTGTAGGCCAGCTAACTCAATGTGCCCAGTGTCATACCCCTTTAAACAATGCCAGCCCTAGGTAAGCAGGTATGCCCATAGCCTAGCCTTTTCAAAACTGGCCAATCACAGAAAAGTGCAGGAAATCAGCCCTAGGCGGGAATACATCTCATAACTGGTTGTAGCTTCCCCTTGCAGGCACAATGTCAGTAAGGGGAGAAGATGTACACTTTCAGGTGCAGTGCTGGTGCATCCAGGAGTCCAAAGTCATGGCAGGACTCCTTGTCAAAGACCATGATAAGAGACTGCTGCAGTTCCAGTACCAGGGCTCCCAAAAAAAGGCAGAGGCCTGGGACCATCTTGCCAGTGACCTCACCAGTGCCACTGGCATACCCCAAACTGGTGAGCAGGTCAGGCATCACTATGCCGACCTGAAGCGGCATAAGAGGGACCTCTTGGAGGAGTGGATCCAAGAGGCTATAGCGGCAGGGGATGTTTCAGTTGTGTGTAAGTATCACCCCACTATGTGTGTAATAATTGCCAGCTGAGGTATATCATGGATAGGTATGGCTAAATATTCCTCTTATGTCCCCCACAGCTGCAATGGAGCGGGCCACGAACCAGGAGCCCCACGTCAGTCACCTGGTGAGGTTGCGAAGCGAGGCAGGTCAGTAATACTCATGCATTTACTGTCATAGGAAATAAAACTAAAAGAAGTAGTAAATGAATTGCCTGTATAAAACCTGTATTGTTCAAGGCAAGTACTGCATACACTAAAGAATATAGCAGGAAGAGTCTCATATCATTTGTATGTCAATAAAAGTATAATAGCCTGACAATAAAGGTCTAACTGCTGGACTGCATGTGTATACTCTGGTATCATATGGTAATGTAGATTCACAATCATGTAATAGTACTGTTGTGTTAAGTACTGTTACCCACACCATGCACCATAAATTGAATGTGTAGGAATGCCTGTATATGACAGGTGTAATCCCCAGAGGCCATTTAGTACAACTGAGAGACGCATAGACAGTAAACAGTGAAAATGCAGACAACAAAACCCAAATAGCACATGCAACTGAGATATAAACTGTTGTTTTTTTTTAGCACACACAGCCATGGGTCGAATCCTGCCAGTGGTAGTACTCTGCATACAGAATCATACCCCACAACTGTACAGATATGTCCAGTAAAGTGGCCCATATCTGTTGCCTATCAACCTGTTCCCCTGGGGAATCAGTGGGATGATCCCAGATGTATAGGCAACAAACAGGGAATACAAGTGATTTGACACACATCTATGAGAACAAAGCTGGCACACTAGCAATTCCCCAATACCTTATGAGACTAAGAAGCCACATATGTCCCATCTATACCCCATCTTGTCAAGCTGTCGTCAGAGTGTGTACAGTAACAGAGTGACATGTATGTGCATAATAGTAATGTGGAATCTGGTACTGTGTATGGAACATTCAGGTAGTGCTAATAAATGTTTCTCCCACAGGACTGTCACAATCCAACACTGTGCCCAGAAATACAAGAATGATACCCAGTACTGGTACTGTTTACAATGGTATTATATGGCAGTGCGACTGATGCAGTTGCTCTAAATAATGAGGTATTACACATTACTGTTGCCCACACTGTCCTACAACATATAACTGCCTAGGAAATCTGTATAAGAGTGTTGTAATACAAGGTCAGAATGCAAAAGCACAGGGGATTAATAAGACAGAAAGCAGATAGGAGATATACAGCAATATCTAAATAGCAGACACAACTGTGATGGACAGTTTAAGCTGTAGCAGACACAGCCATGGTCTGAATCCTGGGAGTGGATTTAGGCTGCATACAGACTCATACCCCACAACTGTACAGATGAGGCCAGAATGTCCAGTATATGGGCCCATATCTGCTGCCTGTCCCCCTGGTAAGTCAGTGGGATGATCCCAGATGTTTAGCCAGCAAACAGGGAATACAAGTGATTGTCAAACATCTATGAGAACAAACCTGTCACTGTAGCAACCCCTGAAACTGTTAGGAGAGTAATAAGCCAAGTATGTCCTATCTACACCCCCATGTTGTCAAGCTGTGACCAGAGTGTGTACAGTAACAGAGTGAGATGTATGTGCATAATACTAATGTGTAATCTGGAAGTTTAGGATATGAGCACCGTGCTGATAAATAAAGACCATAATAACCTGTACTGGTACTGTTCACTCTGGTATTGTAGGGAATTGTGAGTGTTGCAGTTTCTCTGAATAATAATGTATCACTGATCACTGTCACCCAGACTGTGCTACATAATATAACTGTGTAGGAAAGCATGTACATGTGTGTGTGTCAGGTCATTAAAGGTCGAAGAGGGCAATATTCTAGATATGTCCCAGCACACCTGCATATGGTCAATACATGGCCAGAGTCTGTTCAGAAAGAGTTGGATAGCTATGTGCACAACATCAACCCGGAATCTGGGAGTATGTGTAGAAACAGTTAGTTAGTGTTATCAAACATTCCCTCCACAGGAATACCAGGTAAGACGTGTATACTGCAGGTAAAACCAGTTCATGTATAATGATAACAACAGCCATATCACTGTCCATACTAAGGCTACAGGGTAGTGTAGTAAGACTTGTAAGGTACAGATAACAGCACTGACTAGGAGAGTAATGTGGACTACAGGAATATACTAGTTGTTAATTGACATCTTTCTCCCCCCCAACAAATCTCCAACAATAATCAACATACCCACCCCAACTGGTATGTAATGACACCTATGTTCTGATAATGTCCAACTGTTTGATAAATATATTAATTGCTCCCATGCATGTGCTATAATGGCATATTCCAACATTGGTGGTATGGTGCCATCAATGTACTTGCATGCTTTTCTTATTACTACTGTGGTCCTATATATGCATGTGTTCTGTTTGCTATGCAACGGTTCCATATCTGGTGTATGGGTTAATGGGAATATCTATGCATGCTGTTATACTTAACCCTGGAATGTGTTGACGAATACTAACCCACATATGATGATGAAATCTAAACACTATAGCACATTTTGGAAGGCTGGTCACAGTGGACCTATCTGTCCTACCTCAGCTGGCCATGGCACCAGGCACCAGCACGTTTGGGGCCCTGCCCGGGACCTCCCTGTCCTTTGGTCCTGCACCACTGCCTCAGGGGATGGGGCTCACCCCCCTGGGAGTGGGCGTGGACAGGGACTTGTCACCAGTCGACAGGTCGGGGTCATAGTGCATAGAGAGCTCAACCAGCAGCTTGGTGATCTTCTACACCAACTCGAGGGCCATGTGTCGCAACTAGAGCATCAGTCTGGCTAATCAACTTAGCCCACAGCACAGCCACCAATTGGGGCTGTGAAAGTGCAGTGGTGACTGCCCATGGGTGGCGACCTCAGTCCTACTGTTTCCACAAGGGGGCTCATGGGCTTCCGATTTCCCAACACACCTCCCCATCAAGGTGTTTACCCCCCACATGTGTCATATACCGCCCCTGTATGCGTCTTGTTTGTCTTGTCTGTTAACCTACCCAACCTACCTCCCCAAATATACTTACTACCCTACCCCAACATCCCATTTTCACCTGAAAAAAACAGAAAGGGCAATCTGTTCCCAAAAAAAAATCTCGCCCCATACATAGCTGTCCATTTCACACACGTGTCCACTGGACACATGTAATCAGGTCTCATTGGGATCACAACTTATTATTGTTGTCCTCACCCCTCTCTCAGGGGTTTGAGTGTCCAAATCTACCTCCAAATTCAGTGTATATGCACAGCAGTTGCTGTAGTAGAAATGGGCAGCTATGGACCTTCCCCAGACCCTTCCTGCAAATCCCTAGCTATTTCCCCTACTGTCTTACCCTTTTTGTGCCCCTTTTTCACTACTTTCCTATCAATCCTTTTTTTCTTTTCTTTTAAAGAAAGTAGCATGGGGTAAGCAGGAGCCAGCACTTTTAAGCCGTAGTAAGCATGTTTCAGCCTGTTTGTGTGGGGTTAAGCAATTCCTACACTGGTTAAGCAATGTAGAAGCTAACTGAGTATAAGAAACTGTAACCAGAAGTTATCATTGCTTACCTCCACACAAACCCATGCAAACCCGCTTACAACTGCTCAAAAGTACTAATCATTCTGTATCCAATGGCCCTTGTTCTGCCCAGCAACCAAATAAACAGCCTTTGCAAGACTCAGATCCAGGACCCTGCACACCATAGCCAAAGTGATTTACCACTAAGGCATGTCAGATATACATAACCCTAATGTTTTCACAAACATATCCTCCAACCCAGCCATTCAACAGTACAGGAAATGTATTTCTACATGTAGACGTATGTGTGTGTGTGTGTATGTATATTAATATCTAAATAGATAAAACATATCCTATATATGTAGATATAGATATTAATATATAGAACTATATGCATATATATATATATATATATATATATATATATATATATATAAACATATATACATACAAGAACCCGCGGTGGTGGTGCTGCGGTAGCGTTGTCGCCTCACAGTAAGACGCTCTCCGGTTCGATTCTCAGCTAGAGCGTCTTCTACATGGAGACATGCATGAATGGGCGTACCTTCGTTGAAGGTTGTGCATCAGGCCTGGCAAGCCGGTACTTAAAAATCAACTGCCAATCATTAGCGGACCGGAGTTCCGCTGTGGCGACCCCTAACCGGGAAAAGCCGAAAGACACAAACAAAAGACACAAACATACAAATGCCTACATCTACATCTATATATATATATATCTACATCTATATGTCTAAATATATACAGCAAGTTATATATATATATATATATATATATATATATATATATATATATATATATATATGTGTGTGTGTAAGCAGATATATATAGCTATGTAGGTATATACGGACATAGTTATATTTATGTACATATCTATATAGGTATATATGGACATACATCTGTAGATAATGGGTAAATAACAAAAACATTTATGTCCACATGCACCGTTAATGGGGTTGAGAGGCCACGAACAATATATGTCTTGTCCGAATAGGTATAACCCCCAGCCAAATAGGTCCACCCTGCAATACACTACCAAGTGTTACAAATCCCATAACCAGGACCTGACTCGACATGGGCATCTCTAGGATACATATACACAGACACATATATGCAGATACTGATATACATACATATATATATATATATATATATATATATATATATATATATATATATATACATATATCTATACATGCATATAGACATATGTAACTACACATACACACGCAGAGATATGTATAGTAAGATACATATGTAGTAGGTGCACACAATATAGAGCAGCCACTATTCCTACAGTTACCACCTTACCAACTGAAGACTGCATGAGCCACCCATATAAATGACAATCATTGCCTGCAACATATACCCACAGAGAAATCAAAGGATATAACGCCACACACAGGTTTGCATAAATGGGAAAGCTTTATTTGTGTACTATTACAGTTGTATATGCCATGTGGTATAGCTGTTTAGACACAGACATCTACATAAACTGAGTAATGCAACTGTGAAACAGTTATACTAATACAGTAGTCTGGAAAAGTTAACAAATGTTGCAGTCCAGGCCAAGGCCATCAAGCACTACAATAGTAAAGACAGACTGGGCCACAGGATATCAAACAGTCAACAGTAAGTCATGCAGATGTATAGTTCAGCAGACTCTATCTACACCCTGTAGGCAATTCCTAGGGGGTAAGGACCTCACTTGACACAATGGGATGTAACTGTTACATAACAAAGCACAACTGACACCATCAGAAGCACACTGAGAAACAGAACAGTCTGTATGGCAGTAGGACTGCATTTAACCAAGGTGGATTGTATGGTAATGTACATCCATATACCTTAAGGCAGCTCACTCCTGATGGTCTTCGGGACTTTGGGCTTTCAGGATTCTGCAGCGCTCCCATATACATATATGTAAATATAGATATATGTATATATAGATATAGATATATATGTATATATAGATATATGTATATAGCTATATATGTATGCACATCCTATGTGTACAGATATTCCTTGTTATGTTGGTATATATGTAGATATCAATAACTATATGTGCATACATATCTATTCTGATATACCTACTACTGTCAATATATATGTAGATATCCATACGTATATGTGCATATATATCTCTATCAGTATATGTGTAGACATATATTGCTCAGTATATGTACATATCTGGGTGTTTAATTGTATAGCTATGTACATATACATATCCATCTATGTATGTTGATATGTATATGTGTATGTCTATATAGATATCTGGATAATACTATGTACATATATCCTCCCCATATGTCATGAACATGGAGTGTAGCCCTACCTCAGACCCTATCGTCCCAACTTTGTGAGTGCAAGGGGATGTCAGGTATGTATAGCAGGTATATTTGTAGGCTATTGCTACTGTAATAGGGAGTGCCTTCACAGACATGGTGTGTGTGGGAGGTCCGTCTGCTTTTAACATGTGCGCCATTGGCTACTGACAGACATCCAAAGGACATCATAGTACAGTACCACTGCTAGAATGTATTATCCTGTGGACTACAGCAGGGATAATGGCTAATATCGTGGATAGTCTGACACACTCTGGACAGTCCAGAGGTATACACATAACCCTTAATGTAAGACATGTGGGCCAATCCTGACAATGTGGATGTTAACAGCCATGTAGATGGGTATAACATGTAACTACTGGTATACATGTGCCCCATAGGTTATGCATTAGCACATCCTTGCCTGTCCTGCCACATACTAACCACTGGTACAGAGGTGGCATGGCCACAAAATACCCAGTAGATATTGACATACATCTGTACAGCATACCACTGCTCTGTCTGACATACATGACTGTTATGGTGGCCTGGCTTCAGTACATTTGGCAAGATTCTGGACATTACATCTCACTGGGTGAGTACACTAAGCTGCTAGGCATGTTACAAAGCACTGTGCAGGCTACAGGCAGACCAGATCAACACTGCCTACATTTCCTATGGGGAATGCATGTACCTGCGTATATAGCAGGGTCCACAGGCATGCTATAGCACAGAGTAACATACACCTGTGTGAAAGTGCATAACCACATCCAATGTGAACACAGCCACAGCCACATATGGCATGCTAGCATATTATTACAGTATATGGACTATCTGTTCAACACCAACGTCATATGTGCCACTAACACACTAACCCTACATATACTGGGCCACTACACAGTGTGCTCCGGATGCCTGTCTGTGGAATGGGACATGTCGTGTATGGTGTAAATTGTGACACACAATGCATACATGCCGTTCTGGTTGGTCCAAGCATTGTTGTTTTGGATGATGAAGGTTTATCTAGGTTTCAAAGTTTGATTGTAAGTTATACGTTTTTGTCGAAAACATAGGTTGTTCGCCACATACTTGATCTGAGGTTGTCATTAGTGGCGATGACAGGCCAGTTTTAATTAGAGTGCTAGGATGGCAGGTAATCTCTGCACATGTCGGTGGGAAGCTGCGCTTGTTTCTGCTTGCCTTCTGTAGATTAGTATTAAGGGCGTTACCAATAAAACCAAATTTAAGTATGGGTTTATGTTTGGTGTGCTCCGGTCATTAAAGATTTCCAAACAATGGGCATCGAGGCAGCTCTGTGGGGTAGTTCTTCCACATAAAACATCTGTTTAGGAAGTTTGCTTCTGGTAGAAGTAGTCATGTCTTTACTGACGAGGTGGGAGAGTCTAATCAGTTGGCCTCGGACTACGTTCTTTTTAACAAAAAACGGATGCTGACTTCCAAAGTCCAGGTAGTTTCTGTAAGTCTTTTTTCTATGTACATTGGAAGACAGAGTGCCTGTGGCTGGATCAAGGGTGATGACTGTGTCCAGGAATGATAATACAGACCCGACCTGAGACTGTGAATTTGGGGAAAGGCATACTGGCAGGGATTTCCAAGTAAGAGTTGTCACGGCTCAGTGGTGGTGCCAGCTTCGCCTGAACAAATCGTCTGTGTAACGTCAGTGCGTCTGTACAGGCGTTACGCGGGCGACGTTACAACTGTCGGGGCGTACCACCGCGAAACTTGTTGCTCGGCTGAAATCTGCCGGTATGCGGTCGGTCTCGACGTCGTCTGGCGTTCTGGACACAGTCATCACCAGGCTCAGCCACCTTCTGATGCTCAGTATTACATGAAAAAAGACACAGGCTGTTTCTGGACTTTGGAGGTCGGCATCGCTGACCAACGTGGTCGGGCTTAACTGTTCGAACTCTCCGCTGCCTCGTCGTGAACGGTGACTGCAACGAAGCAGGCAAACAGATGTTTTGGCGGTTCACCCGCAGAGGCGATGCTGTTGAAGGTGGCAATGACGATACGCAAACATAAACCAGCTGCTTAAACGTGTGGCGGCTAATGCTGGCGCGGAAGGGCCTGACGACTCGCGTCTGGTTACCGTCCGGCAACGCTCCCCAAAAAGCTGACGCAATCGCCGCTGGTCAGACGGCATGTGGCGACAACCGTTTTCGTGCAAAAAGCAGACTTCGACTTTGGCCGGATAAACTTTCGTCATCCCAGCTGTGTCGCGCGAGCCAGCCAGGCGGCATCAGTGTGGACGTTGCGTTCTCACGTACACGGGAGACGGTTCACTGCTGGCGTTAAGTCTTCGAACCTTCCACTGCCATTAATGGGTTGATATGCGCGGCTGTTGCTCCGGCTGCAACTGCTGTCGACGTAACGAAAACTCGATCGTTCAGGAAACGCAACTGCTCATCGAAAACAGACACAACAATATACTGCTGGTGGACGCAGCCTGATGCCGTGGTTCAGTAGCGGTCTGGACAGAATGATGTTTTGCCGGGGAACTGTGATTCTGGCGGGAATGAGAGGGTAAGTGGCGGCTCGGCACAGGGGCGACTCTGCCTGGACGCAATGACAATGTCGTCGGAAATGGCCCTGCATGGCGGTGTTCTGTCGTTTTACCGGTAATGGTGTGCTGCAATATGCAACATGCAATAAATGCCTGTATGACCGGAACAACTGTGTTGCAATCACTGCAGTAACGGCGTCTTCTGTTTGGACACGCTGGGCGTTAACTGTGCCGCCACAGATCTGTTCTTGTGGTCACCTGTTGCTGTTCGTCGTGTGCGGCCTCATGTTACATGATTTGTTGCTGTTTTGCGTGCTTTCGGTTGTCTTTATAGTGCGGTTGTCTGGTCACGCGGCTCTTCCTCGCGGTTTCCACCGATGATGAGCACGGACTCAACCCATCAACTCGGTTGGTTGTGTATGGTCACTATACTACGGTGAACTACGGTATCGATACCTCAACCGGCTGCTGATGAAACTAACGGTCTAAACTGTAATGAGCATGCTTTCACTCGTGTGCGTGTGTGCTGTGGACATTGCTTCTGTTCGTGGACGGTGACGACCTGCACGACGACAAACGCTGCTGTATTTTACTGCGAAGAAATCCCAGTAACTCAAAGGGATGTTTCTCTTAATTTTGTTTTTGCCTCTAGTGTTCAGTACAGTAGTTTGTGTTTTTTATATATATATATATATATATATATACATATATCTATACATGCATATAGACATATGTAACTACACATACACACGCAGAGATATGTATAGTAAGATACATATGTAGTAGGTGCACACAATATAGAGCAGCCACTATTCCTACAGTTACCACCTTACCAACTGAAGACTGCATGAGCCACCCATATAAATGACAATCATTGCCTGCAACATATACCCACAGAGAAATCAAAGGATATAACGCCACACACAGGTTTGCATAAATGGGAAAGCTTTATTTGTGTACTATTACAGTTGTATATGCCATGTGGTATAGCTATTTAGACACAGACATCTACATAAACTGAGTAATGCAACTGTGAAACAGTTATACTAATACAGTAGTCTGGAAAAGTTAACAAATGTTGCAGTCCAGGCCAAGGCCATCAAGCACTACAATAGTAAAGACAGACTGGGCCACAGGATATCAAACAGTCAACAGTAAGTCATGCAGATGTATAGTTCAGCAGACTCTATCTACACCCTGTAGGCAATTCCTAGGGGGTAAGGACCTCACTTGACACAATGGGATGTAACTGTTACATAACAAAGCACAACTGACACCATCAGAAGCACACTGAGAAACAGAACAGTCTGTATGGCAGTAGGACTGCATTTAACCAAGGTGGATTGTATGGTAATGTACATCCATATACCTTAAGGCAGCTCACTCCTGATGGTCTTTGGGACTTTGGGCTTTCAGGATTCTGCAGCGCTCCCATATACATATATGTAAATATAGATATATGTATATATAGATATAGATATATGTATATATAGATATATGTATATAGCTATATATGTATGCACATCCTATGTGTACAGATATTCCTTGTTATGTTGGTATATATGTAGATATCAATAACTATATGTGCATACATATCTATTCTGATATACCTACTACTGTCAATATATATGTAGATATCCATACGTATATGTGCATATATATCTCTATCAGTATATGTGTAGACATATATTGCTCAGTATATGTACATATCTGGGTGTTTAATTGTATAGCTATGTACATATACATATCCATCTATGTATGTTGATATGTATATGTGTATGTCTATATAGATATCTGGATAATACTATGTACATATATCCTCCCCATATGTCATGAACATGGAGTGTAGCCCTACCTCAGACCCTATCGTCCCAACTTTGTAGTGCAAGGGGATGTCAGGTATGTATAGCAGGTATATTTGTAGGCTATTGCTACTGTAATAGGGAGTGCCTTCACAGACATGGTGTGTGTGGGAGGTCACGTCTGCTTTTAACATGTGCGCCATTGGCTACTGACAGACATCCAAAGGACATCATAGTACAGTACCACTGCTAGAATGTATTGCTCCTGTGGACTACAGCAGGGATAATGGCTAATATACGTGGATAGTCTGACACACTCTGGACAGTCCAGAGGTATACACATAACCCCTTAATGTAAGACATGTGGGCCAATCCTGACAATGTGGATGTTAACAGCCATGTAGATGGGTATAACATGTAACTACTGGTATACATGTGCCCCCATAGGTTATGCATTCGCACATCCTTGCCTGTCCTGCCACATACTAACCACTGGTACAGAGGTGCCATGGCCACAAAATACCCACTAGATATTGACATACATCTGTACAGCATACCACTGCTCTGTCTGACATACATGACTGTTATGGTGGCCTGGCTTCAGTACATTTGGCAAGATTCTGGACATTACATCTCACTGGGTGAGTACACTAAGCTGCTAGGCATGTTACAAAGCACTGTGCAGGCTACAGGCAGACCAGATCAACACTCGCCTACATTTCCTATGGGGGAATGCACATGTACCTGCGTATATAGCAGGGTCTACAGGCATGCCATAGCACAGAGTAACATACACCTGTGTGAAAGTGCATAACCACATCCAATGTGAACACAGCCACAGCCACATATGGCATGCTAGCGTATTATTACAGTATATGGACTATCTGTTCAACACCAACCTCATATGTGCCACTAACACACTAACCCTACATATACTGGGCCACTACACAGTGTGCTCCGATGCCTGTCTGTGGAATGGGACATGTGCGTGTATGGCCCTACAATCATGTCAGCCGATAGGGTAACATACAGTGGAGCAGCATGTAACATCAGATAGAACAGGACCAAGAACAATGACATCTACCATAGTCTGTACACAGGCCAAGGTACATATTAACAATACACACAGTGCCGACAATCACCATAAGTTCACAGACCTCAGTACTGTACACACAAGCACAAAATGTCCAGGTTATGTCATCAAATATAACCCCTACTATACATAACATGTGTAGCAGCCTGATATCTCAATGGCTTGTTATCAGATATGATGTCACTAATGATGGTGTACAGCTCATATGCACCCCTTACTTCATGACATATGCACAAAGTTTTACAGGGTTGTGGCTGGAGGCACACACACAGGGCCAATATTGACATGTTGCTGTGATAACCTCATACATTTACTGTTGTAACTGGGTTTGTTGCAACATATGTCCTATGAGGGGTATTAAGTCAGTAGCTCTCATGGCTGTCACCATCTACAGACTGCAATCTTCACACTGCCTTCTGCAGTTCATAGATAGGTGCTCTGTGGGTAACACCTGAAACAAAAGGCACCACACACTGGCCAGTCTGCAGATGACCCTACAGATGGGTGCTCCCTCATAAACATAGCACTGACATGGCAGGTATGAAAACATGTAGGACAGCCATATCCACACATACCCTGTTAAACCAACATTACTCCAAATGCAGTATAGCAGCACTTGCAGTCTGTGGTCAGGTCATGCACATCCCCCTCCTTTGTGTTGGCCTGTTTCCACAGTGTATGTTGTTAAAGGTAAATCCCCAATCCATCTGATATGCTGTTTGCCAAAAAACAGATCGAGTTGCTCCTCACAGTGAATGCAAGCCCCAACACTAACATGATGTTCCTAGATATTGGTGTGTGTCTCCATGCAATTGGTATGGGAATGTTACCACAACTGTTCCACATGCAATCAGCTAGAGGAGGGCTGCAATATGTGCAAAGGTCATCAGCTGATGCTGAGCATCACTTAAAATACACATGCTGCTGCCTAAGCAATGCAGGTGTAAGTCTCCACATCCACCAGAGAGGGAGTGAGATAGGCAGGCAGAGGCACAGAAAAGCCAGGGAGGGTTGGTTGAGTAAACCTTAAGCATGTTTCTGTCACACACCTACCAGTACAGGGTATCAAACCCCTGAAGACTATGTAGTGCTATCATATGTCCATGCACTTAGTGGATGCACCACATAGGTTACTTGTTGGGGAGCCCTCAGAATGTATATGTGATGGTGAGTGACATCTGCAACAGGGATATGGTAGCTATGTGGTAGGTCTAGTACAAGTGCTTGACCGCATGAACAGGTGTCAGCGTCAACACAGCCACACTCTCACAGGGACGCACACACATTGACACACTTGGCAGGGCCAGTAATACAACTCATCACTACTGTGCAGGTATCACATGCACCACAGGGGCCATACAGAGATTATATGTGCAAAGGGTATGTGGAGGTGTCTGACATCAGATAGCATGCTTCAGTATACCAATGGGGGTTGTAGTGATTGTGAATGTGGTCATACGCATCATACACCACACACACAGACACGGGTGCCAGTACTGACATGCATGGATGTACTGCTTCACAGGTGTGTTGTGGTCAATGGTGGCAGATGGCTATACAAGGCTAGGTGATGGGTATACCTTGGCATCAGGCCACATGACAATGGTCAGCAATGTGGCTCAGGGGTGTAGTGTCTGGAGTTGCCCACACAGGTGGGTATTGTATTCAACATCCAGTCACCCGAGTGACTATTGCATGTGGCCAATGCTGTGCATTGCTTGCTATGTATGTGTTCCTTAGTCCATGAAATGGACAGTGTCTGGGATGTGCACACCTCCCACATGCATGTACAGTGACATGTGGAAATGTACCTGGGGTGTCTGGCTCATGTTGTGTACACAGAGTGTTATCATCAGATGTGCCAGTCCTGGCCTCATATGGCAGGAACTGTTAATGGACAGCAGGTTGACCCTGCACCTACATTGATAGCATGATACCAGTATTCCCTGGTGTCAGTGGCATCTGTCCATACAGGGCTTGTGTGTCAGGTATGGTATATCCTTTGTGGGTCACATTTGATGGCACCACAGGTGTTGCAGTTGTCCAGTGGGGAACATGGGGAAGGTGCACTGTTGGCATATACATGGCTATTTGACTGATGGACAGGGTGCCATGCCCACTGTAGCCCACTGCAATCACACCATAGTTACTATCAGTCGCCAATATGCAGTGTACTACACACATATTGGTTGTTGCCTCTGCATGTGTGTGTGTGTGTGTGTGTGTGTGTGTGTGTGTGTGTGTGTGTGTGTGTGTGTGTGTGTGTGTGTGTGTGAGACATGGGTTGAGAGTGTTCCCTGGGTAATACAAGGGTTGCTAACATTGTTCATCTGGCATTGATGTCACATTTAGGGATATGGATTTGCACCCTAGCCTCCCGGTTATTTCACTTCTGTTATCCCTGTATGGTGGACATTGTGATATATACTTGGCCCACCAAATAAGAAGTTTGCAAAACCCGCTCCACATTGAGTCCAGTTGTTACACACTCACACCCACCTCCACACAGGATACGAATGACAATCTCACACACACACACACACACACACACACACACACACACACACACACACACACACACACACACACACACACACCTGTCATGTCTGGGATTAGAACTCCTACCTAACTATATATTACACTACAACACTATGGCGTTATAGGATGCGCCACAGAGATTATTGGAGTATTCCTTCTCCAAAGGTGTATTTCACAGTGAATGACATCAGCAGGATTGCCAAAGTAGGGCATTTGAATTGTACTGAGTAGAACCCCTACAAGAGTTCTATATCACACTACAGCATGATGCTGTTATAGGATGCACCATGGGGATTGCTGGAGTGTCATTTCACCAAAGGTGTATTTCACAGTGAATGACATTAGCAGGATTGCCAAAGTAGGGCATTTGAATTGTACTGAGTGTGACTAGCCTAAAATGCATTGCTCCCTACACAGACATAGAAACACACACAAAATGTCCACAACTGCCATGTGTGGGGATGGAACCCCTATCAGAGTTCTATATCACACTACAGCATGATGCTGTTATAGGATGCACAATGGGGATTGCTGGAGTGCTTCTTCCTCAAAGGTGTATTTCACAGTGAATGACACCAGCAGGATTGCCAAAGTAGGGCATGTGAATTGTACAGAGTGTGAATAGCCTAAAATGTATTGCTCCCTACACAGACATAGAAACACACACAAAATGTCCACAACTGCCATGTGTGGGAATAGAACCCCTACAAGAGTTCTATATCACATTACAACATGATGCTGTTATAGGATGCACCATGGGGATTGCTGGAGTGCCCTTTCCCCAAAGGTGTATTTCACAGTGAATGACATCAGCAGGATTGCCAAAGTAGGGCATTTGAATTGTACTGAGTTTGACTAGCCTAAAATGCATTGCTCTCCACACACACACACACACACACACACACACACACACACACACACACACACACACACACACACACACACACATACACCAGGTAAGGGATTAGAACTCCTACCTATTTTATCACACTACAGTGGTACGCAATTATGGGACATGCTGCAGAGATTACTGGGCTACAACCTTCCCAGAGGTGTATTTCTAGGTGGATGACATCAGTAGCCTTACCAAAGTAGAGCATTTGAATTGTAGGGAGTGTGACTACCCTAAAAAGCATTGCTCTCTACACAGACGCACAAACACACTCACTCTCACCATGTCTGGGATTGGAACTCCTACCTAACTAGTTTATCACACTACAGCAGTACGCAGTTATAGGACGCGCCGTGGAGATTACTGGACTACAACTCTCCCAAAGGTGTATTTCACAGTGGATGACCTCAGCAGGCTTGTCATAGTAGGGCTATGGGGAGGGCCGTGTGTGTTCATGGGCCATAACCCATTCATCTAGAGGTTGACACACCACATGCGGGCACACACAGGGTTGTATTTCACAGGTATGTGTATACAGCTGCTAGATGACTACTTCCTTGTACAGTTATGTTGCATAGCTAGCACTTGCACCATATAGTCTGCAATCCTGACAGATACCGGTGGCTAGTATTTACAGTGAGTGACATCTGAACCTCATGTGGTTGTGGCCCTTTGGCTGTGTGCTGGGTGGGACAGGCCTGGATGGCTCCTTGTCAAAGTCAACATCTTCCACACATCTATGGAAGTCTACCTTTGGCTTATTATAGTGTGTTGTCCATAGATATATGTTTGTATTCCTATCCAGTGTGTGTGCAAAGCATGAGTGTTGCATACTGAGGGGTGTCTGCACTAACATATGCGACTGCCAGATATGTCTGGTCCATTGGTATTTGCAGACATGGCCTTCATTTGTTTGTGTATGAGCATGCCCAATATGACCTTTCAGTATGTTCTTGACTGACATTGCCTTCATTTCTCTAAGTGTGTGACCATGCCCAGTATGCCCGTCTGCATTGAATGTGTGGATCGAGTCCAGGTAGTTTGTACTGCAGTGCAGAGCTTTGTGTTGTACACCTACAGATAGCATACTGTTTCTGCAGGGTATCCGTTGATCATTTGGCATTGACTGTTACTACATTTCTACATATGATGGAGGGCACACCTGACTATTTCTACATTTCTTCACAGGATTGGGGGGCACACCTGACTGTTACTACATTTCTAAGTAGGATGGGGGGCACTCCTGACTATTTCTAGATTTCTACACAGGATTGGAGGGGGCACACCTGACTGTTACTACATTTCTATGTAGGATGAGGGGGGCACATCTGACTATTTCTACATTTCTACACAGGATTAGGGGGGCACATCTAACTGTTACTACATTTCTATGTAAGATGGGGGGGTCACACCTGACTATTTCTACATTTCTACACAGGATTGGGGGGCACACCTGACTGTTACTGCATTTTTACGCAGGATGGGGGGCACACCTGACTATTTCTACATGTCTACACAGGATTGGGGAGGGCACACCTGACTGTTACTGCATTTTTATGCAGGATGGGGGGCACACCTGACTATTTCTACATGTCTACACAGGATTGGAAGGGCACACCTGACTATTATTACATGACTATGTAGGATTGGGGGGCACACCTGAAACTTGTCCATATTTGCTATGACTGTACTGGTATGTCAGGTACTCCATTTCATTCTGTATTCTAAGCTATCATTCTGACTAGAAGCATACAGTGTACTACAGATCTTAGCTTTGATTTGCCTACATATTAGTTTCTGACTTCCTACCCTTCAGAACTAACATCCTACTGGCTGACCTGCTGTGGTCTGTCTGTGTAGTCCTGGGGGGGAGGTTACCCATAGGCATTATTCAGAGCCCATAGCACAGCCTTTGTTTGTGTTTGTCTACAAATGTCTTGCTGGCTGTGACTGTTGTTGGAAATGTGAACCCAACTGACTGGCATGTGTGAGTCACTTACCTTGTGGGTGTCCCAGTATCGAGGGTGGTGCTGCAGGGCTGACTATGTTGGATGCACATAGTACACTCCCTACACATGGTTGAGCACAGATGGTGTCATGCTTGGCATCGCTTTTACTGTATGTGAGAGTCAGAGAGAGGTGTTATTCCCTGGGTCCCTCCTGTGTCAGTGTATGTGCTATGCGTATCCTTTTTGCCAAGGCCAGAGCATACTGGGCATGCCTCCTTCTGCTACTGGGGCAGGCTCAGATTGTTCCTCCTCTGAGTCACTCTGTGCCTGTGCAGGACTTGGCAATGGTGGGAGGCTGTGTGGCCCTGCCCCATGCTGTTCCTGCTGTAGCTGTTTCTGCAGGATCATATTGTGTAGCATGACACATACGATGACAATTTGGGTACATGTAGCTGGTGAGTAATGCAAGACTCTACTGAATGTGTCCAGGCATCCCAATCACATGCTCTACTATAATTCTGGTCTGTGCGTGTGCCTCATTATGGAGTTCTTGTTCAGGTGTGTGTGCATTTCTGATGGGTGTCATTAGCCACGGCTCCAGTGTGTATCCAACATCCCCCACTAGGTGACCATGAGAGATGTCCCCACTGGCAAATCTCTGGTACAGCTGTGTCAGATGCCAGATGTGGGAATCATGATAGTTTCCAGGGCAGCCAGCACACACATTCATTATTATGCCCTGGGCATCGCACACAACCTGGCATTTGATGGAGGGGAAGCCCTTGCGATTGATGTAGACCCTACCCTGCTCACTGGTTGGTGATTTAATGCATATGTGCGTGCAGTCTATAGCACCCACTACCTCAGAGTATTCTGCTATTTGGTGGAACAGTTGCATATTGCTGGCCAACGTCTCACAGGTGTTGGGGAAATATACGTGCTCACTGACATGTGCTGACATAGCATCCAGGAACTGGTGGAGTACCCTAGATGCTGATGCCTATGAGATCTCCATCAGATCCCCAGTTGGCCTTTGGAAGGTACCTGTAGCTAGTATTTGTAGGCCTACACATACCTTGGTATCCACTGGGATGGGTTCCCCTCTGTTAGTTCTGTGTCAGGTGTGACCGGCACAGCTCAACAATTTGCTGTAGGAGGTCCCTGTCCACCCTATAGCTCTCCACTATCTCCAGCTCATGTAGCCCCTGGTAGGTTGCCCTGGGTCTGTACACTCTTCTCCGTCTCCTCACTGTGGGTTGGTTGACATCATTCACATCCTCACCACCCTCAGCCTCTTCCACAAGTTGTTGTATGATAGCTATTGCAGCCCCTATCATTTTGTTGTTTTGATTGTTAAACATTCCCCGCTTGTTTACACCAGTGGTGTACAGTGTAGGAAAAACCAGAGTGGAAGGTGTTTGCATAGTTTATAGTAGTGTTCTGGGATGGGCTGGTCTGCTGCCTGTGTAATTGGCTGATTCTGATACATTTCACCTGCCAGCTGTGCTAGTTCTCCTAGATTACCTTCCTACTGCTGTTTTCCCTTCCCATTGCCTTCCTGTTTAAGTCCAGGGGAGTGCCATGCAAACACAGTGCTCAAATATGCAAAGAGCTGCTATTCCCTGGTTTCACTTTTGTTGTAAACCTTTAAATCCCAGTGCGCAGGACGCTCACCCGCTTAGGCAATGTAAAGAGTGCTAGGCAGATTCAGACACACCCCCTTGCTTAGCTGTGCTAAGCTAGGAGCAAACCCGAGCCACAGGGCTCCAGTCCGCTTACAGTATGCCTGACACACATCCCCCATGATGTCAGTGAACTCCTACACTTGCACCAAGCTATTCCTACTCTTACACTGTTGGGACCTGACTAGCATGCTGGGGAAAACTGGGATTCACTATCATTCCCCTCATTTGCATAATATTGCCTGATAATGCATAGTTACATTTCTCACACTTAACCTCCCCCCTTAGCAACCACTACTCACTGGCCATGTTGTCTTCTGCCTGCCATTGACTTTCATGGCAGTAGAGTGATTTTAGTTAGAATGCTTATTTTAGGTTTATTATTTTCCCCCGATCCCGTTTGCGCACCACTGCCCTACTCTTAAACAACCAAGATCGGCAAAAAAAAATAAAAGTTGATTTTTTAATTTTTTTGGCTGTTTGCAATGCCAATGGCCTTATATCTGGCTATTGGCATGCTTCCTGACTGATATGCAGCCTTTATTTGGAGCTGTCACAGCTCCATTTTGGATTTTGCAGAAATGTACTCAGTTACTAACCGAGTACATTTCTGCAGATTGCACTAGTCCTGCACGGCTGGTTTCAAGCTTCCTGGATTGCAAATTCACCTCATTTGCATGGATGTTTCCTGCAAATGGGGTGATTTGCATACAAGGGCTTAGTCCGTGCAGGACTAGTGCAGGGAGCTCTCATGCACGCCCCTGTAGGCTGTTCCTGGATCGCACGGCAGACATATTGCCTGCTACAGCTAATGCACTAATCCTGCACGACGTGCAAGGCATGCAGAATCCGGTGGAGTGTGTGTGTGTGTATGTGTGTGTGTGTGTGTGTGTGTGTGTGTGTGTGTGTGTGTGTGTATATATATATATATATATATATATATATATATATATATATATATATATTGTAAATTATTGTTTTTCTCTCTGATATTGTAACTTCCCACAATTTATTAGTCTGTTTTTCATTTTGTTATATTGTACTGTATTGTCCTGTAATTTCTACAAATTCTGTAAATTCTTGTAAAATAATGTGCAATCATAGACGTGTTTGTGGAACTTTTCTCCCTGGGCCTCCACTGAAAATGGGCTCCTGTCCCAATTGGACTTTCCTGGTCAACAAATGTCAATAAATAAATAAAATCTTCCTTCCAAGAACATGAAACCTCTTTACTTTGAATCAGCTGTTTGAAAGATCATGGAACTTATGCAGCAAAAAGTCCCAATTTAACTCCTATAATGCCTTTGGGAATTCCTCCATTCCAATGATCTTCACTCATTTGTGTATCCAATAGTTTACTAATCTGTTCTTTTGAGCATTTCTTCATTATATCTGCTTCTTGTGTTGCTTTTATATGTGGCAGTTCAAGTTCATTGAATTTCTTTCCTCTTTGAGGTATTCACTTATTCCTTATTTTAGACATACAATTCACTATAGTAGCCTGTAAACACTTCTAAATCTGTCTCTTATTTCTATTACTCTTCACTTCATGTTTAGATCTATAAGACTGCGGAAAATTCTCTCACCTCTTCACTTAGTGTTACGGCACATGATCTCTGGGCAACCATGATATTCTCTAGCAATCTTAGTTTCATCCCATCCTCCTAAACTCAGTCCTATAAAGTATTTCATTCACTTCCACTTTTACTGCCATTATTACCTATTTCCATCCTTCAGTTTCATCAATTGCTAATTCCCGAACTTCAGCCAACCAGTTTTTCCACATTCTTATCCTTTCTGCATATCACTCTCTCCAAAGCCACTTATATATATGTGAATCTTTTTTCTTATGGTTTCTTTAGAAGTGTACCAGTTTTCATGACATTCTCTGTTTACTTTCTTCACTTTTGTATCCCAGTCATACACTGGTATGCTATCCATTGTCTAAACTGCCTACGTGTTATGCTAGCTGGAGTATATCTCCACATTTTAGGAAGGTTTACCAGTTCCATTGTTAATTTTAAAATTCATGATTCATGATCTGATGCAACTGTTAGGTAGGTATACATTTCTCCAAACATATGTTGACACTCTCTAGACTAAATTGCGTTAGTATTTGAGAACTGCTTGTGGACACTTGAAAAATAAGCAAGACTTGAACCCTGTATGCCCTTCAGTGTTGCGTCATCTGCCAATATATGTCCTAAGTTACATTAAAATAAATCTTTGTATCCAAGATACTCCACACCTGTTATACCTTTCTTGTAATTCAGTTTGCCCAGCTTATAAAATTCCAGTCCTCACATATGAGTATCATACACCCTCCAAGGAGGGTTGGTCCTTGGGCTAGCAACCTGTGCTCGTAAGACCTGTAACTGCTAAAGAAATAATGAGCGCTGAAAAGTGCCTGATGTACCACATGATGAGTGGAGAGAATCATACAAGTAACATTTCATAATAAGATGTCCATGACTGCTTTTATCTGTATTCTAATTGCTGACAACATTTTTCTTAACCCTGAATTCTCTCTCCTACAATAGTCCTTTGCCCTTCTCTAATGTTGAAACCAGATGATGGCTTCTCACACTTTGAGCCAAAATGTAACAGTACTTCCCAGATAGTGTATCATATTAATATAGTTAAAGCTCAATCTAAGCATGGGCAAAATTTTCTTAGCAAAAAACATAATATTACCTAACTCTGTGGCTCATGGTGTTAATGCAGTGACTTTGGGGAAAGAATAGATTTAGTGCTGAGTTCAGATCCAGACTACTGACACTTTAGGGTGGGAGGATGGCATAATGGTTAAGGTGTTTACCTTGCAGACACAAGGTGCAAGGGTTGATTCTCACATGGGGTAATTGGCTAGGTGTGAAATGGCCCACAAGGGCAGTTAGCCTAGTACTAATCTATGAACATTTTAGCATAGACCAACAAACTACTATTTACATTTTTTACACTTTTCTAAGGCAGTAAAATATATACCTCATTCCAACAAAAAGTCATGGCATAAATCAACTAAAAATACCATCTGACAAGACAAGCAGGATTCCAATTTGTCTATCCAAATCAATTTTACTCTTGCATTCTCCAGATATTGAATTTTATCAGTCCCATCTGCAAAATCTCTAGTTACATCCTTCCAACTTTTGTAAACTCACTAACTGCAGCTACATCTTGTAATAAAAAAAGAACATGAAAAATGGGGCTATTGATAGTAGACTAGAAGAGTTTGGGATTGTACTTGTTAGTAGACTGTGATTTAGTATATAATTTTATAATCTTGATGAAGGACTTTGCTAAATTTCTGATGTGAGTTTGTGTTCATTTTGGGACTGCTTCCAGGTTTTCCAGGTTTTCTAACCAATATTTCTTAGTATATTTACTTTTATTCATATATCTAGTTAACCAAGGTGCAAGATTATCCTTTACTATTTTTGTTCTGGAAGGCATAGGCATTCAGATTATTTAGGAAAATTTTATTGAACAGAGACACATCACTGTCACAAGGCAGTGAAGTTATGTTATTCCAGCCGATGGACTGTAAACTCATAATGAGTGATTCTTTCTGGAAAGAGCTTTGGTTACGAACTTGGCTATAAAGGTGGTATTGGAGTAGGATATTCTAGCATCTTGTAATGTAAATAGGGAGATGTTCACTCAGGGTGTCAGGAAGAGAGCCTGAAGAGACAATTTTGTTTGGAGTTGATAGCAGAGTTTTTGTTACAGGTTTTATTATATCTAGTTGGAGTGGAAATAAGCTGGGTAAAACCAAACAGGTTAATCATCATATTGTGGGATTCATTAGTTATAGCCTGTCAGTTGATGTTAAGGTCTCCAAGGATTATGGTTTCGTGTAGGATGTTTGAAGATGCCCATGATAAAAGCTTTCCAGCAGATTCTAAGATATTGGGATACTATATAGTGATATTAAGCACAGAGTGATTGAGCTGAATAGTTGCACGGAGGATTTCCACATGTTTGATAAGGAGTAGGTGTATAAGGAAGAGAGAGCTGTAGGATGTTTCTGTACATTAAGGCTACCCCACTGTCCTTTTTGTTTTTTTTTTCCATCTAATATATTTATTTTGCACTCTGCCCTAAACAAAAGATATCAAGGAACAGAATGCTGAAGTTTGTTTTCCCTGGAAATCACTAGTGGTGCACATATTCTCCAAGAATTTCCTTTGTTTTGAGAGGTTTCTCCTTTCCTTATATTATTACATATAAGTTCTGGGGGGGGGAGTCTGTCACATGGGGATGCAGTGGGTACATGCCCCTTGCCAGAAATGCTAACATCCTGAGTTTTTGCCTTTTTGCTACTTTAAGCATTTGTGTTCAGCAATGTAATTTTTTGGTCTCTTGTTGGACAAAGTTTTGTAGTGGATTCAGCAATCGCCACGTCCCATGAAAAAGAAAACTAACAAAAATGTTAACATTATAGTCCATTTTTAAAGTGCCAATCCCTAAAGTATTATGTGAAAAAAAAAACAAATATGAAGGAAAACACAACATTTTGAAGCAATTCTGCAGTATAGGAGATAATCAGTAGCTCTGCAGGCAAGATAAGTCTACATTATTTGTGTAAGTCTAAAGATGTCAGTTCTTCTACATCCTTGGTGACTGTAAGAAATGATGCATGCAAATTATTATATTTAATTTGAAGTTGTGCTGGATTACATAAACTATGAATTAATATTTGCAGCCGTAAACACTTTCTACTGAGAGACAGTAACTTTCTTTCCTTAGTAATTGACACAGGAATATTTTAAAATATTTGGATGGAGACTTAATTAATAAGAAATCTTACTTGATTTATTACTTCTTGAAATATTACATTTTTTCCAGTAATGACATAAATGAAATAAATGGCTGCAATAAACAAACCTCATCTTGACTGACGTTTAAGTTAAGGCAAAATTCTGATGAAGAAACAGGGAAATAATTTTATGTACTGGTATATCAAATCTCTGGGAAGTGTGCCAATGTTCTGGAATACCCTTAATATACAGGTTATGCTTACAACATCAAGTTTCCAGGTCAATTACTTTAAGCTAAAAATGTGAAAAGTTTTTTCCATATCATTAAGTTTTACGTTGTACTGGCATAGACAAGGATTTAATAAACTCTGTGATGGAATAGCATTATTCCTACATGGAGTGAATGGTGTCTTTGTCCGCATCTCCCTCTCAGCAGCACATCTTGCATATTAATGAAGGTGCACTACTGAGACGGAGCCATGTACATGGATACTGAATCAGTGCAGGGGGTTGCATGTAACAGTAGTGCCCGCAGATCTGTAACATGCCCCCTGCACTTTCAAAGTGCCGTACGGCACTTTACAATAAAAAAAAAGTGTCCATGGACACTGAAATGATGAATGGGATGTGAATGTTATATAAGGGGTGTGTGAGAGGTACTGTAACACACCCCCTGCATTGTGAAAGTGCCACATGGCACTTTGCAATAAAAAAGTGTTCTCGGACACATACCTCATAACTTCGTAGAGCAAGAAGACTGGACAAAGCCATTAGTAAAAGTGGGACAAAAGCCTAAAAATACAGACAGTTTGAAATCATTGATCTTACAAACTTAGAAAGTTGATAGAATGACAGGTTTTGCATTAGTATGGATTTTCTGAAGAGTATGTCTCCTGAAACTCAAATTCCTATCATTATTTTCTAACTGTAGTCTGTAATGATTTGACCAGTGATTTGCCCGAGAAACAGAATTTCATGAAACAGACCAAAAATATGAGGCACAAATGTGGACATGGTGCGAATATCTGTACATTTGAGAGACTGACCTGAAAATGAAGTAATGTCATGTAGCGGGTGTGTTACATTATCTGTAACACACCCCCTGGATTGTGAAGGTGTCGTACAGCATTAATACAATAAAGAAAGCGTCCTCAGACACGTATTTCATAATTGAAGTGTGATGTTTCACGTAAAAGTAATGGATTTTTTTTATTGCATTCTATTTAAAATTTATGTGTAGCTGAGCCAGTTTGCACAGTGATTTTCTCAGCAGTTCTTAAGTGTAATGAAAAGCTATATAGAAATGTATAGCTGAAATTTTTCACAGCTAAGTTATCTGAGTGGTTACGTCACGGCTTTGTGTGCAGTAGGTGCATGGTTCGAATACCAAGACAGGCCATTCAGATTTTAGATGGGAAAGCCTTTTTATAATATTTTTTATTTATTTATTGATGTAGTAATTGATATTTGTTAACCAGGGTAGTGTAGCTGGTCCACAATCCCAGAATGAGTTGAAATATGAGTTGAAAACCCCCATTTAAATACAAGTGTCTGATACAGTACAGTCACACCCGAGGTCACATAAAGTAAAATATATACACTTAATAATAATGTATCAATAATGAGTAATTCATATCCAGTTTTTATTTTTTTAAATCAAACATTTTGTTTGCCCTTAGCTCAGTCCTGCTAAGTACTCCTAAGCCAAGCTAAGCATTGCTTAAACGAGACCTCAATGCACAATACTTAGCAGTGCTTAGCTCTGCTTAGCTGGTTTGAGCATTGCTAAGAAGTTCCATTCTAAGCAGTATTCAGCCCAGCTAAGCAGATTTGCACATTGCTAAGCACTACTCAGCATTTGCCACTTTAAGCACTGCTCAATTCAGCTTAGTGGGTTTGTGTATTGCTGAGCTGTGCTCAGCATTTTTGAAAATGGTCCAGTTATGGCAAAAGGTGGGAATATGGCCTTATTTAAACCACATAGGTGGGAATACAGCCATAACCTGATGGAGTTTAATCACTGCAAGAGCTATGGCTAGAGTTGGAGAGGGAGCACGCTTTTGGGTGTAGTGCTGGGCCATTGTGGACACCAGGGTCATGGCTGGGCTCCTTATGCAATACCATGACAACAGACTGCTGCAGGGCCAGTACCAGGGCTCCCAATACAAATGTGAGGTCTGTGACCATCTGGTATGTGACCTCACCAGTGCCACTGGAATCCCCTGAACTGGTGAGCAGGTGCATCATCATTATAATGACATGAATTGGAGAAAGGGGGTGTTCTTGGCCTAGTGGATCCAAGATGCTCGGGACGGGAATGCCCCAGTAGTTTGTAAGTATATGAACCATTGCTTTACCAAATTCTAGTATGAATATGTGATAGACAGGTATGCATAATGGTGTTTGTTCCCAACAGGTACAGAGAAGAGGACTTGCAATGTGGTTTCCACATGGACTGCCTGGTGTGGATGTGCCGACAGTCTGGTGAGTACAGTGCCACTGGAATCCCTCGAACTGGTGAGAAGGTGCGTCATCATTATGATGACCTGAAGTGGAGAAAGGAGGCTTTATTGGCCCAATGGATCCAAAATGCTCTGGACGGGAATGCCCCAGTAGTTTGTAAGTATATGAACCATTGCTTTACCAAATTCTAGTATGAATATGTGATAGACAGGTATGCATAATGGTACTTGTTCCCTACAGGTGTAGAGAAGAGGACTTGCAATGTGGACTCTCACATGGACTGCCTGGTGAGGCTGCACCAACAGTCTGGTGAGTATAGATCTATCTTCAAGTATATACTGCAATAAATAAGAAAAGTACATTGTTTACTGCCATTACATAGAGTGTGTTCTGAGTGTACTGAATAAATTATTTGTCAGACCAACATTGATAGAAGTGACTAATGCCAGGTACTGTGTAATACAAATGAGGGCAGCAAACAAGCTACTATTGATGAAAGGAAACCAATACTGTAGTAATACTGTGCAGGAATGGACCTGGTAATAAACTGCACTGTGAGGGCTACTGTAAAGGTAATAAATGACAGTCATTCATCATCTACAGGATAGGCAGTACTACTGAATGTAGAATCTTGACTGTAATAAACCACTGTGTCATGTTACCCAAAATAAAAATTACTGTCACGAACTATTGTGTTTAATCTGGTATGTTCTTGAAGAAATACAAGTATACAAGTGCTTCACAGCAAATATGGCTATGACAGCATGCATTAACTGAGGTTTGTGTAATAACCAGCTGTTATGCAAAACTGTAGATTGTGGAGCTGTAAAACATGATGCAATGAAATTTGAAATATGTTCTTCACTAAGATCTACATACATACGTACATACATGCATACAAATATTTCAAGCACTGGCATTAATTACCTTCTAGCTTGCCAATATACCAAAACACTTGTTCCCATAATAAGTATCCAGGCTGTTCTTAAAAATATCTAAACTAGCACTTGCTTTAATGTAATTTGGTAGTCTGTTCCATGCATTAGATACGCTGTCAGAGAACCAATTAGTAAACTTCTCATTCCTATAAAATCTCCTACATAAGTTGTTTGAAGATTCTTTAGTACTTTTTGTCTACCCCAAACATTCCCAGAGGTAGATGTCACTAAATGCCGTCTTAGATATCTGTAAGACACTGTACAAGTTCAAATATTTTAGTCTTTCATAATAACTTAAATTTTCACATCCATAGATACCCTTGGTATATTTCTGCTGTACTCTTTCCAGTTTACTCATGCTTGTTTTCTTATAGGGTTTCCATATTGTTATTCCATGCTCAAGTTTGGGTCTAATGTAACTAACAAACAATGACTTCACTATTTTTAATTTCCTAGACTTTATAAATCTTTTTATACAACCTATAGTTCTATAACTATCATTAACCAATTGGTTGATATGATTAGAAAAACTCATAGCTGAATCTACCCATATACCCAGGTCCTTAAATGAGTCTACAGTTTCAATCACTGTGTGCTGTATTAAATATTCACCTTTCAATTTATGCCTACCAAATCTCATATGCTTAGTTTTTGATGTATTTATCAGTATATTATTCTCTTGTGCCCAAATGGTCAATTTATTCAAGTTATTTTTCAGACATGCCTTATCTGTAACACGTAATCAGTGTACGCAATTTCAGGTTGTCTTCATATAGACTGTAGAACACCTCAGGTGAAAAAGTTAGGTCTGAAAGATACAATCTAAACAAGTAAAGACCTAGGCCAGAGCCCTGTGGGACACCCTGACTGTAACCATGGATTTTGCCTGTTCACTTGCTGTATGATACTTGCCATGTCCTATTTGGAAGCCATGCAGCTATCCATCTTATCAAGAGAAAATCAATACCTATTTGTACTAATTTATTGATCAGCATTATGTGTATGACCTTGTCAAATGCTGAAGTTAAATCTGCATAAATTACATCACACCACAATTTTTCATTCATAGCTTTTATTATATTGTTATAGAACATCATATTACAGGTAAATCAATCTGAACCTTGAATAGTAATCTGTCATGTATTATATATTATAGTGTGTTCCTTGTAACATTGCCTTGTGTTAACCTTTGCATTTCAGCTCTATGTAGTCCAGAATGTGGGTATGCTGATGCAGGCAAGTATGAGAGTGTAATAATTGGAGACTGCAAATATATGATGTGCAAAGGTATATGGGTCAGTTATTCAACCAAGCACCCTGCTATGGTCTGTACAGATCACACATAATCACATCTACCAGGGGTTAAATGTGTACACCTGCTCTCAAAGTATTAATACACAGTTCACTAACTTTCTGTTATGCATGAATCTCAGGCATGCATGTTCAACTGTCACTACAGTCTTATGTGACACTCCACTTATATTACAAGGTCAGACCATGTAAACAAGTGAGTATTAGGCACAAATCAGTCAAGCAACAGACATCAGTTCCCCACTAGCTCAGTGTGATAAAAAATAGATATGTTGTTCATTTTTGCACACACAAACCATGGTTTAAATCCACAGACTAGTACTAAGTTGTGTTTATAGTTACCAACAAGTAATCCTGACTATTTGTAGAAACATTCAGGTAGTGTTAACAGATATTTTCCCCACAGGGGCTCAGAGGTAAAGAAATTTTTGTATTAGCTGTATGAAGGGTATAGTAATAAACTGTGCACAAATGTTTCAGTGCCTAGCCCCATACCTACAAATGCCAGCAGGATAGCTATATACACTATGCACTCTTCCTGATAAATGTCTCTCAAGTGTCACACTGTCATGGCAGGTGATCACTGTTGCCAATAACCTTGGACACAGATATAAATCCAGTAGTAGTATGCCATTAGCACAGTCACACAACATTAGTGCAGGGTACACCTTGTTAGTCATATATGTAACCATGGCATGTACGAGTCCCCTCTTCTCATGTGCCTAGAGTTGTCACAGCTTGTCCCATAGCATTCCTGGTTGACAGATTAACAAGTATGTACATGCTACAGTAGCTATAGGCCTCAGGTAGATGTAAAGTGAGGGTAGACCTGTGGAGCATTGGTAATGGACTATTTCTCCCCCCACCACTTATCTGCATCAATAATTATTATTCAGCTACTACTGGTATGTTGTTCACAAAACCTAATGTTGTGACGTGTGTTCTGTTATTGTTCATATATTTAAACGGTTGCATACTAACACACCTTTTCAAATTCCATCATTGGTGGCCTGTTGCCGTAAATGTAACCAGCATGCTGTTACAATACTGACTGTTATTCCATTTATGCATGTGTTCTGTTTGCCATGCAAATTTTCTAATTCCATTGTTCTGGGTTAATTGGAACACCCATTCATGCTGTTATAATGAGCGTTGAGATGTTTTGTTCATGACTAATCAATACTCTTTGAAAAACCTCAACACCATAGCTCGTTTGGGTAGGCAGATCCCAGTGGATCCACCTGTCCTGCCTCATCTGGCCACGTCACAATGTTCCACCACATCTGGGACCCATCCTCAAACTGCCTCCTCCTCTGGTCCTGCACCACCCTTGGGTGGAACTGCATCAGGGGATGGAGCAGGTACTCCCAGGTGTGGGCTCAGAGAGGACCCAGTCACCCGACAACAGTTCAAAGGTATGGTACACAGGGTTATCCAGACAAACCTGGATGTACACCTGCATCAGATCAAAGGCAGGCTGGTGCACCTTGAGGGGCAGGCTGGCTGCCACCTTTCGGGCTATGAAGGGGCAGTGGTGACTGCCCATGGGTGAGGATCTCAGTCCCACTGTTTCCATCTGGGGTACATGGCCCTCCGATTCCCAACCACCCTCCCCGTCCAAGATGTTTACCCCCTCATGTGTACTACCCCAGTCTGCTGTCTTGTCTGTCTTGTCGGTCTGCAAAAGCCACCTCTCCTGCCTACATTACTTCCCCAAATGTACCTACAACCCTTCCCCAACATCCCACTCTCACCTTAAAAAAAAGGGGCATCTGTCTCCACAAAAAAAAAAAAAACTTGTCCCATACATAGGTCTCCATTTTGCCCCCACGTACATTGATGCTAATCAATTTACCCTTAAATTATTCCCCCTCCCTCCCTGTGGGGTGTGAGGCTCTAAATTCCAAATTGTCCACATCATTCAAAGCTGTTGCTGCTCTAGAAATGGAGAAGTATGGTCCTTTCCTACACTCATCCTGCACATCCCTGGCTGCCTTTCATAATGTTTTTCCCCCTGCTTGTCCCCATTTTACCACTTTCCTATCACCCCTCTTTAATTTTCTTTTTTAGGAATTAGTGTGGGTTTAAGTAGGAGTAAGTGCCGGTAAGCAAAGCTAAGGGAAGCTAAGTATATCTTGGCACATAAACCAGTTTAAAACTGCTTTAATCACTCTATCTCATTCAACCACTGTTCTGCCCAGCAACAAAATAACCAGGCCTGCCAGGTCTTAAACCCAGGGCACTAGAGTCATAGGAACATACCACTACACCAAATTAGCTATGAGAATTATTAATGCTTTTGTAAATATCTCATGCATTACAGTCATTTAACATTAGGGTAAAAAAAGTCATTATTGCCAAGTCTTGAACCCAGGACCCTGCACACTAGCATCAGAGCAACACACCACTATGCCAAATCAGCTGTGGGAATCAATCATGCTTTTGTAAATATATCATGCATTACAGTCATTTAACATTAGGGAAAAAAGTCATTACTGCCAAGTCTTGAATCCAAGACCCTGTGCACTAGAGTCAGAGCAATGCAATACTAAACCAAATCATCTGTGAGAATTAGTAATGCTGTTGTGAATATATCATGCATTACAGTCTTGTAACATTAGAGAAAAAGGCAAAGCTGCCTAGTTTTGGATACAGGACCTTCTGAATCACAGTCACAGCAACGCACCACTACACCAAATCAGCTCTGAGGAATTGCTGATGCATTTGTAAATATATCATGCACTACAGGGATGTAACTTTAGGGAAAAAAGACATCAGTGATAAATTTTGAACCCTGACCCATTTGGGCTACAGTCATAGCAACATACCAGTAACCCAACTGACCAGGAGAGTACAGCAACTGTTATTACAAACACTTCCTGATTGCCAGTCACAGACTACTGCTATAGATACTGGCCCAAATCACAGTGTACTTGGGCCTCTGACACAGACACAGAACCAGTACACAGACAAATAAATGCTGCTGGATGTACGGGAGGCCTACAATGTCTGGTAGAGCTGACAACTGCACAGACTATTGCTGAATATCCACATTTGTGCCCTCTATTCATGGCAGGGTCCTCATAAAACCTACTCTGTGTGCTCACATACTGGCAAGGTAGTGAAGATTGGGGTTACAAAAGCATGACAGACAGCTCAGTGTCACACAACATACCCATCAGAACACTCAATTCCGTGCTCATTCTGTGTTACACACTGTATGCATGCACATATGTCTTACAAATACACCTGCCATAAGAATGACTTGGTAGCTCCATCTGTTACAGATTTAGCATCTGTCATATCTAGAAACCCACAGTCCTGGCCCACAGCCCGGTGTGGCATGGCAACTACATGCATGTCAATACAACATAGGAATAATGGATCCCTGCAATATCCAACAAAACTGGTTGCTCCTACTGCAGTCACTGCCACCCACAGTAGCATGTTAAAGCCCTGCAGGGTGAGACACATTTCACAATTATGAATATAGGTACTAAATGTTGCCTAACACTCTCTGGATGACACTGTTATGTAACATATGCATCACAGGCATATTCCTCACCTGGACTGTTGTGGGTACCCTCACCCAGGCCATGCTGTGAAACAATAGTTGACACAGCACCCTCACTGACAGTAACAGGTTACTCTCCCCCAATGTTTTCACAATCAATAGTCTGACTCCTGGCTAGAATGCAGCAGCTGTGGCCTGCTACACATGCAGCAGTATGTCTGACTACCTGCGACAGACCTAACATTGCTCCCAAACACCTAGAGCAGGGCATCCACACAACAGCCAAACATAAAGGGTTGGGGGATGTTGAAACTTTAAGGGAAATGTCTGTCTGCCCCAACAAACACATAAAGTTGATAGACCATCATCAACTGTAACAGAATGCACAGTCAGATAGAAAAGGATCTATGACACTCACGTCTGCCTGTGTCCTTACTCACCCCAACACACATTTACACAGTACACTGCTACAGAATCTGAAAGTATGTTAACAATGGCCAGACATACATATCTCTCAACTGTATAGATTTCCACAGAATGTCCAGTTTTTTGGGTCCTATTTTTGGCCTGTTTCTCATAACATTTGTGGTTTTCTGCCAAATCACTTTGATGATATGAGGAATGAAGTCACTAAATAATGATATACATTTGAGTTTCAGAATTCAAATCCCTCAGAAAATGCATGTCAAAATAAGCCCTGTTACTCTAGCAAATTTCTAAGTTTATGAGAGTAATATTTAAAATCTGTCCCTATTCTTGGCCCTTTGTCCCCCCATTTTGTCATGCTTGGGCCACATTTCTTGTGCTAAGAGGTTGAGAGTTATGCAGACATAGCATGCAAAACTGTGGACATAACACATCAATCCAAACAGTGGACAGTATTTCCACCTACCCTCTGTGATGCTGTAGCTCCCACACCTCAATAATGTCCTCCTCACAGGCCAGGAAAAGGGCAAAGCCCACATGAAGGCCTTAATTATAGCACTGTGTTGCCATGCCATTTGCTAATGGAAAGGCAACACAGCTGTTCTGGATGCAGTTAGGAAGTGGGAGACACAGATTAGTGCACAGGCCATCACCTGTTCACGAGTATTACCTACAAAAGGCAAGCTGCTGCCTATGCTAAACAGGTCTGGCACTTTCTTCATGAAGACAGACTGCGATTCTTTACAACACCTTTTGTGGATTTCTACTGACAAAGAAGTACAGCACTATACCATGTATGTCATACAATTAAGCATGTAATGGAATGCAGTCATGCGAAATAGGATTTTAAACAGTAGGTCTCAACAACACTTCCTAGACTGACATGTTGCTATTAGTCTGCTGTCCTGCACCTACAGTCATCCCTGATGGCTATGTCTGCAGTGAAATAGATCACAGCTCTGGCCCCTGAGTCATCCCAGCAAGGGTCAGCTCACATATGACTACTAGTGGATTGTCTGCTGTATAATATTGACTGTGACACTGCCAGCCCAGCTAACTGGGATGTTGTAAATAATCATGTAATTTGTGAATATTAATATGATGCATATGCTTGTCTTACAAATGTAAGAGACCTATATACGTTATGTGGATATTAAACAACTTGTGCAGAAGTGTTTGTTGAACTTGTATGTAATGTACTGAGCTTATACCTCTCAACTGTCCAGAGTTTTGCAGACTGGCCACATGTTTGCCTTATATTTTTAGTCATTTACTCATACATTTGTGTTTTGTTTGGCAAATCCCTGGAAAATTATTAAAGACTGAAGTCATAAAATAATAGCACACATTTTTATGTCAGATGTCATATCCTTCAGAAGATTCATGCAAATGCAAAACCTAGTATTCTGTCAACTGTGTAAGTGTGTAAGAACACTATTTATAAAGTGCCACTATTTTTTGGTCTTTGTCCCCCTTTATTTGTGCCTTTGTCCAGATGTCTTGCTCTAAGAGGTTACAGGCAAAGAATGGAAATGCATATAAAGTATTACCTGTGCAAATGTATGTATTAATAGTAGAAGCTGGAAGCCTTGAACATACAGACATAAGTTGCAAAACTTCAAGTGAATAAACTGAGCTTGTTTTACGAATGTTTTATCTCAGTTTCAGTGCAGCAAGCAGACATAAATGTCTACAGCTAGAGGTTTTTGTATTATCTTGAAACATAAATAATTGTTAGGTTGAAAATGTAAAATTGTTTAACTGTGTTTTGACTTCCAGGTCTACACAAACATCAGACAGATATGTACTTCTGACGCAGAGATTTTAAAATGTATGTTAGTTGCTGTTAGCCTGGGAAGTGAAAGCAGGTGGCAAACATTGATGTAATCTGAGCTAACCCAGCATTAATGTTGATTATTACTTTCAGACCTGTCTCAGAGAAAGACCTGTGCATGTTGTATGTGTCTTTGTATCTGACAACATCCCCTCATCTGCATTTGCCTTGCTAATAGTAAGGAACTAGGGAAATGTAAAACCGTTTACATATAAATTGGAATATAGTATATCTGTCTGATGTTTGTGTGTTCTGCATTGCTCTATCAGTCATCTCTGCATTTAATGTTGATTTTAAGCCTTTCATGTAAGGTTTGATCACTTCGATTTTGTATCTTGTTCCAGTATTACATTTGTTTAGTTTTAAGTTGTCTGTTCTGCTGAAGTTTTAAGAGTTCTTGGCTAGGGTCAGTTAAAAAAAGGTTACCAAAGAATTCCTTTGCAAACTGTGAATAGCATCAGTTATGTAGTTGAAGGAGCTGAGAGACAGCATTGCTCTTTTAGTTAGAAATATCTGTAATTAGCTGAAGTGTTTGTGTGGCCTGCATTGCTCTGAGTATCAGTCATCTCTGCATTTAATGTTGATTTGAAGCCCTTTATTTAAGGTTTGATCACTTCTATTTTGTATCTTATTCTAGTATTATATTTCTATTGTTTTAAGTTTTCTGTTCTGTTGGAGTTTTAAGAGTTCCCCCTCCTACTCACCCAGTCCTTGTTGTGTTCTTAAATTTGGCGGCTTTTGAGTTTGCCCACTCCTACTATAAATCTTATTTTGGACACTCCTCCCAGTCCCATCCCATCAGCTTATTCTACTGAGTAGAGAGAGATCATTAAGGAAGGCCCCCCCCCCTGGTTCCCCAAACATATATTATCATGTTTCATTAACCTAAAAAAATAATTTTACTGTATATGTGTTTCTTCCTACTTTATTACTTTATTTTGCTTTTGCTGCCTGTTCTTAAAAGTACTCAATTGCACTTATTCTGCTGCATTTACTACTGCTTGTTAGTAGCCTGATTAAATTGTAACTGTTATTCTAAGCCTTTTGGTTTAGGCACTTGGGCTTCAGGCCAGTTGCTTTACAGTAAGAAGGTTTGTGGTCTGCACTCCTGTGGCAGGAGAGGTAACTTACATCCTTCTAAGTTGGACGTTGCTGGTTGAAGGCTTAGTGTCTGTTATTCTAAAAGTATCTTAGTTCTGGTTTAAGCACTTGGGCTTTAGGCCAGTTATTTTACATTAAGAAGATTTGTGGTCGGCACTATTGTGAGAGGAGAGGGTAGATTCTGCCCTTCTAAGGTGGGAATTGACGGTTAAAGGCTTATTGTGCCAGCTTATTTGAACTGTTTCTTTCTGAAATTGGTGTGCCCGGTTTTTTGTAGCATAGACTAGATTCATACCTGCTGAATCTAGCTTTGTTTGTATAACTTGAGCACTAATCCAGGTCATCTTTTTTGGAGAGGGTTCCCCTGCACCCTAGTGGCAGGAGTGTGCAGTTAGAACATGTCTGATTGAAGACTGCTGAAACAGGGCTCAGTTTTGAGCTTTTTTATTGGTTAATTGGTTAATTTGTTTAAATCAGTTTGCTCTTGTTTGCTACTGTTATATTTAAGTGTGTATATGTTCTCCTGTGTTAAATTGACCTAAACAGAGTTTAAATATCTTTAGCATAGTCTGATTACAGGTTTTGCTGTATTCAGATCTGTTTTTGTGATTCCTGTGTTTCCTGCTACACCATCTTGTGTTGGCCAGGGCCTGCCTGCACATACTGAAAGTAAGTGAACTGGTTGGAACTGGTTTGGCATAGGATGTTGAGCTAAGAGCTCAGGGACAAGGGTTGGTTGGTCAGTTCCAGTGTTTCTATTTTACCTTTGTTTTTGTGGTATTTAAACCCAGAATTTGTGTGGGTTTGTGCTTGTTTGTCAGTTGCACACAACCACTGTGTTGTTTTAACCATTTGCGAGGTATCTCAGTTGCAATTTTTTTCCCTTACCAATACTCCTGTGTGATTGAGGCCCTCACCTGCAGCTACTGTACTGATTTTTATCCAGCCCTACTCACACCTATAGGTATTCTCCTCAGATAGTACCCACTCTACTATCCCTGACCCCTGTTCCAGAGATTCTGATAACCATGGACAGACAATTTCCTGTGTTTTCTCCTGCTAGTCTGGTTGATATGGGCATCCTGAGACATTGTAGCAACTGCCTTATGTACACAGACAACCCTCTACTTGTTGTTTGTCTTTTCAGTTTTTCCCAGTTAGGGGTCGCCACAGCGGAACTCCGGTCCGCTAATGATTGGCAGTAGATTTTTTTTATGGTGCTGAGTTGCCAGCCTGATGCCTAACCTTCAGTGAAGGCACGCCCATTCACACATGTCTTTCGGAGGCCACTCGACCGTGGGGAGGACATGCAGACTCCACACAGAAGGCACTCCAGCCGTGAATCAAACAGGAGAACCTCTTGCTTTGTGGCAAAAATGCTACCGCTCTACCACCATGGCTTCTACCACCTAAGAACACAATATGTGAGAGATGCAATCCCATTAAGTACCTAGGATCCTTGCTGTCTCAGTCAAAAGCCAGTACATGAATGACAGACCATGATGCTTTGCCAGAGATGGCCTTCATCTGTCTCCCCTGGGCTTTAGACTTCAGGCAAAGGCTCTTTCCTCTCCCATAGTGCCTTTTTTAGGCAAAGTCAAGAGCACAATATTACCAACATGAAAAATTCATATAAATGAAATTTAAAGGTCATGCTGCTAAATGCTAAGGAGTCTTATCATGAAACTGCACTCATTGCAAGCATTTCTTGCCCTAGAGGATGCTGACATTTGTGCAGTCCCTGTAACCTGGTTTAAAGCTGTGGAGAGCACCCCAACTTTACCAGGTTACTCATCCTACCATGCTTTCAAACCCCAAACAGAGGGCTACAAAGCCAAAGGAGGTGGAGTTTCAATATTTATCAAAGACATACACACCTCCAGGCTGGTCAAATGGTATTATGCACAGGAGACACACCAAGTGCAGTTAACTGTTGACAAAACACATATTCATATCATAGCTATCCACAGACCCCAACCATGACTCAGGACACCCACTCCACCTATCTGGACTTACTTCAGTCCATCAAGATTCAACCCTCTACCCTGATCCTGGATGACTTTAACTACTCTACCACAGAGTGCAAGACCTATTCCCACCCAAACATGAACCCCCAGAGATTCCTCGACTTTGTCAATGGCAGTGCCTTGGATCAGCTGATCAACACCCCTGTGAGAGGTGAAAATATCCTGTACCTGGTCCTAACCAACATGAGTAGCCACTGTAGCACTCCTACAGTGTCATCCTCCTTGGTAAGATCTGACCATAAAGCAATCACTTTTGAAGACACCATCTCCCCTGACCCCCCATCAGGGTCAAATGAAAAAACATTTCCAAAGCTGACTACAATCTCCTCAGAGCAGGTATAAGCAGCTTCACAGCCACTATCTTCAGTTGGAACTAGCAGTAATGTCCAGCCCTACACCAAAAAATATATATGAGCACCTACATAGCTGTATGGAATGAGCAATACCTGACAGGACCAAATCTCTTCTTCAAGGAAGAGTAAACCAGTCTGGTGGATAGCATCAATAAACAAACAATATAATAAAAGGAAGAAATTTGTGTCCAGGGCCAAGAAGGAGCAAGTGCCAAGTTGGAACAATCTCTCCTTTGTCTGAACAAGCATATTTGGTCACTGGTGAAATCCTCTAAGGCTAATTTTGAGTCCAAATTGGCCACATCCACCAAGGACAATCACAAGGCCTTCTTCACATATGTCCGCAATCTCAAAGGCAACACCCAAATCTGCTCTGAACTGGTGGCCAATAACACCACATACACAAATGCCATAGATATAGCCAAACTGCTGACAGACAGGTTTAGTGAAAACTTCACCCCCATCCCCCCATCCATTCACCAGGACATCTCCAGCACCTGCCCCCCTCCCCTCATCACCATGGAGCAGGTCCTTAATGCCCCGCAAAGGCAAAAAATAAAGTTTCCATGGGAACCAATAACATCCCTGCCTGTATCCTACATTAACTCAGGCATAAGCTCTCAGCTCCATTAGATGCCATATTCAACCACAGCCTGAGCACCGGCTTCATCCCAGCTGAATGGAGGACAGCCACTGACATCCCTCTACACAAAGGTAGAGCATCCACTGACCCTGGCAGTTATAGGCCCATCAGCCTAACTAGGTTGATCTGCAAGGCCATGGAATGTGCTATCATGGATCTAATAAACAAGGACATTGGCAAACTCCAAACGCTTGACCCCACACAGTTTGGTTTTGTCAAAGTGAGATTGTGCCTGTTAAACATGGTTGACTTCTTCAAAACACTCACCAAAGTCATGGATGAGGGGAAGAAGGTTCACAGTGCCTACCTTGACCTAGCCAAAGCCTTTCACACTATTTCCCACTCACACATAAACCCTCCCAGCTAGGTATCAGCCTGTATGTTATCAGATGGTTAGCTAATTGGCTCACTGATAGAACCCACTCAGTCAAAGTAGGGGAAGCCACCTCTAGTAGTAGACCCATAATGAGTGAGGTACTCCAAGGATCAGTCTTAGGGCCTCTACTGATTGGCATATGCTTTTCTGAGGTGCAAGCCAAAACCAGTGGTCTATGGCTGACCAAGTTTGCAGATAGCTGCAAGCTGGGCACTGTCTTACATTCCCCTAGTGATGTGAACATCCTCCAAGAGGGCCTTACCAAAAATAATGACTGGTGCCAGAAGCATGGCCTCAAACTGAATGCCAAGAAATGCGTCATTATCCCCTTTGGGGAAAATGTCATCCCCACTACTTATGATATTAATAACAATGTACTAAGCTTGCAATCAGTCATGCAGGACTTGGGCACCCAGGCTGATAGCAACCTGACTTTTAACCACCATGTTGCCTCCATTGTACAGAAGGCTTTCTACATGGCCTACCTCATAAATAAGGGTATGTCAACCAGGAACAAGGAGGTCATAACATCCCTGTACTCCTCCCTTATCAGACCCATTATCAAGTACAATGCCCCCTTCAGCATGAACCTTGCCAAGCACATTAAGTAGTTGGAGAGAGCACAGGGGTTCCTGACCAGGAAAATTCAGTGTCTCAAACACCTATCCTATACAGATAGGCTAAAAGCCCTGTCCCTCTACTCAGTCTCATACAGACTGCTCAGAGGTGACCTGTGTCTGGCATACAAGGCCATTTCCGACCCAGCCTTGATGGAGTTGCTGAATATCTGTAAGACAAGCTCCACTCACACAACCCACACATAGGGCCTTAATCTGGTCTGTGACATGAATAGAACTTGTTGATGGGATAGGTTTGTGTCCCAAAGACTTGCCCTTCTGTGGAATAGACTCTCTCTCTATGTCAAGCAGAGTACCTCTCTAGCCATCTTAAAGAGGAACCTGGATGACTGGATGGGAAACAGAATATACACCCCTGGGATCCCACCTGTCTCCCTGCTGGACAGGAGAAACAGGTGCTGACTTTGAAGGAACATGGGCAAAATTCCTGGCTAGGCTTATAAGGGCCTCTGGGCCTATAACCTAGTATCATCCTATGAATCTATGAACCTATTACCTTAGGTGTTTGCTGTATTTATTTAAGACTGTCCTGCAATGTTGTCTTAAATTATTCCGTGAACCTGAACTCTGTAGTTCCTGTATTGATTGGGTATTGTCTTGTTCCTTTATTAGTTATTATTAAATATAGTTAAATGGATGGCCATGGTGGTGCAGCAGTTAGCGTTGCCACCTCACAGCAAGAGGTTCTCCGGTTCGATTCTTGGCTGGGGTGCCTTCTGTGTGGAGTCTGCATGTCCTCCCTGTGGTTGTGTGGGTTTCCTCCGGGTTCTCTGGTTTCCTCCCACATCCTAAAGACATGCTGTAGGTGGATTGGACACTCTAAATTGGCCTTAGGTGTGAGTGCATGCATATGTGTGCCTTCTGTGGAAGGTTGGGCACTGGGCTGGCAACTCAACACCGTAAAACTCTACTGCCAATCATGAGTAGACAGGTGATCCACTGTGGCGACCCCTAACTGTGAAAAGCCGAAAGAAGAAGATTAAATATAGTTAAACCTTCTAATTGTATCTGGTCTGTATAGACCTAAGTAAGCTCTTAGAGTACTTGCATATGTATTGGATGACAGTGTATAGTCCACTCCAATAGCCTTGGTCTTGGTCACACTTACTATTTGGCTAATAGGCACATCACACAGCAGGGTTCGTCACCCTTTGGTAAGGGCCTTACAGTAGCTGATAAACAACTGCATTATGACAGTCGGAACTACCTTTAAGTGTGGGCAAAAGGGGCCATAGCTAGTAAACCTGTGCCAGCCTTTCCCAGGAGTGTGTGTGTGTGTGTGTGTGTGTGTGTGTGTGTGTGTGTGTGTGTGTGTGTGTGTGTGTGTGTGTGTGTGTGTGTGTGTGTGTGTGTGTGTGTGTAAATCAAATCTCAAAGTATGTATGTCAGCTACTTGGGCAGGGACATGAAGCACTGATCGAACAGAGAGATTGATGGATGTTTTGGCTTGGCCACTCTGCTGAGATGTTAATCGTATAGCTTTGCCAGTGGGGAGTCTTATTGGGAATCTGGAGAAAGAGGGAGAAACCAGCCCCAGACTGACTGTGATCTCTGTGTGCTCTGAAGGGTAATTGTACTTTACTGTGTGTGTGTATACTTGTCATCCTGCCATTGTGTACGTCCCTCACTTGTGGTAGTGGTGAGGATTGAGGCTCCTTGATTACTGGGCCAGTGCAGGGGCATCAAACTGACAGTATGTACTGGTGGATACAGCTGGCATATCACATCATGTACTGTCATTGACCCCCTCTCAGTCTGCCAATGTCATACAGGATTATTTCACAGATTGCCCAGGTCTCCCTGACCATTCCTGACATACTCTGGCTAGGTCAGTGTGTACTCCACACCTGTATCTGATTGCCTGACACCTATGGCTAGCATATCTGGTGAGCCCATGTAGCAGAAGAGCAGGTTATAGGTAGTAGTAGTGGGGATGCTAGATCTGGCTCAGCAGCGGTGCATACATATAGAGCATCCAATGTAAGGGAATGGATACAGTATCAGATATTCATGTGCCATTACTGTGTCTCCAGGGGTCTGGCATGTCACAGACACAGCCCCTAACCTCTGTGGACAACCATCACATATTGTCCAACTGTTGTTTGGATATACACATTTGTCTGGCATTGGGGTCTACATCTATCAGGCACATGTACCCATTCTGCAAACATCTGGGTACTGCAGATGTCAGACACCTATGAGGAGGTCACCCTATACCACATATGCACCACTTTCTTTTATTGTGTACTTTAGATGTTCCTGGAATGTCCACATACACCTGTAGTACCACTCACCTATTTGTTGGATGTAGGCTGGATGACATGGTACTGTAGTGTTGTCCATAGGGAACACTCAGCAGTCAATTGCAGTGATGTGTGTGGACATGTAATAACATAGTCTGTCACAGCAGTCAGACCATGTCTGGTAGTCCTGGTACCATCTCAGGTTACTAGTTTATGTGCCGTGAGCAGCCATATGCCTAGGCCACATGTTAGCCCATGTGTATGCAAGGCAGCATCTGATGTCCCCATCCAACAGGGACATGGATGGCATCCCAAGGGTGTACGTGCTGTTAATCATCCATTTGACCAGGTTACGCCTGCAAAGGTATAGGTAGCAACCTTGCCTGATGTGGACAGGTTGTCCATTCCACCACAGGCTGATTGTGTGTGACACACATGTGAGCTGCCAACAAGTCAGGTTGAGGGTGTGTGTGTGTGTGTGTGTGTGTGTGTGTGTGTGTGTGTGTGTGTGTGTGTGTGTGTGTGTGTGTGTGTGTGTGTGTGTGTGTGTGTGTGTGTGTGTTAACACAGTGGAGCATGGCTTGCACTCATGCAGCAATCCCAGCAATGTGGAGTCCATGATTGCCTTGTATGCCACAGTGAGGTCACTCCTGAGGAGTATGTATGACACTGGGTAGAGGGTTGGCCTTATAGCCTATAGGTGTATGGTAGATGTTTGATGGCCTGGTATTTCTTGGTGAGGAACTCTGTGATGTCCCCAGCTGATGCATGTGCTGTGTGATGTGAAGAATGAATGGAGGATTATGCACATTAATGGTCCTCAGTGAGGGGGGTGCATGAAATATCAGGATAAGGGGGACAACACATGCTGTAATGCCAGTATGTCGACAATACCCACACACATGCTGTACTGATAGATGGCAGGGGTATGATGTGGGTGTTAGCAGTGGATAGTGCTAGCAAAAGTGGATGCGCAGGGTCTGTACATAATAGTGGCCAATGTATGCGGTCCTGTGATGTGTTCTCCTGTTCATGTCATTTATATGGGATGTAACGCTGATGGAACCTGCAGTGCTCAGAAGCCGAGACTGTGGCAATCATCGATGCCCTCAGACTCTATTACAGGGTACTGTTGGGAAAAAAACAACACAACCTGCAGGAGTGCACTGCCCTGTGGGCAGGACTGGTAGTGACAGCCAACAATGTGGGCCAGCGAGACAGGAGTTATGAACAGGTCCATCACCGTGCCACAGACCTCATACACTGATGGCAAAGGGTTGCAGCTGTGGCCAGGGACCATGCTGACAAAGGTGGAGGGCCTGCTACTAAAGCACCACTCACAGCCACTGAGGAGTTCCTTGCAAACCCTGGTGCAGCCAAAGCCTCCCAAGAAACCATCACTACATATGTCATGGAGGTGGATGGCACAGATTGAACAGCCGAGGAGCATCCAGGTAAGGCCCCAGAGGGTACCACATCAATACTGCAGCATTCATAGCAGCAGCCTTTGCATACCTTGATGCATATGTCAAGTCAAACTGCAATTGTGGGTGGGGTTTTGTAATTCACACAAGTGCATATCTATTGTGAATGTCAGCAATGTGGGTAGTATCACAACTTGTACTCTACATGTTCATAAATGCACATATTATCCTGTACCAAAGCCATGTGTGTGCGCTGGCAATACCTCTCCCCCACAACTACATAGGTCCCTCTCGTTTGGCTGGGGAACAGCAACCTGAAGCCACTGAGTGTGGAACTGTCTTGTTGTGGCTCACCAATACCCTAGGCATGTTAAGGGCAGCCAGTTTTCCATGCACACAACTGTTACACGTACCCATATTACAATATGTGCATGTTCACTTTTGGTGGGGTTAACTGCAGTGCATCACATTGGTCATCACAGACACCTATTTGCAGGAGCTATAACATATTCGCACATACATCTGTATAGTTGTTGCCACTGTGCTATACAGGGGTACATTAGTATTGTGTACATGGGTGCACTGTGTGTTAGGTAAATGTCCATCACATACTACCACTCCTCATGTATCTCAGAGATCTATAGTAGTAGCAACATTAACTAGAAGTAGCTGCACTGCATGCTGTTGAGGGCCTGAGCAGAGTGTGTCTGTTGTGGTCTGATTGTGTATCGTGCATGTCATCATTCAGAAAGTGTGATCTGTATAATGCCTTTGTGCCACCTCACCTGTATATATATATATATATATATATATATATATATATGTGTGTGTGTGTGTGTGTGTGTGTGTGTGTGACTGTGTGTGGATCAGCAAACATTATAGTGTAGGTAGTAATTTACATATGTTGTTTTCCCCTCACAGGTGAACATGGGGGTTGGGTTCTCTCACCCTCACAACCTGATGTCAGTGTCTTATCAGACTCTAATGATGATGGTGGCCCTAGTGAGGCACAGGTGGGGTTTTTGGGGGCTGAATCTGTACCATTGGTTTACATCCCACTTCCATCCACAATGTCCCTGCACATGGTCAGCAAGCCCATATGTACCCAGTCCCCAGCAGCCACAGATATTGGACAGCCAGAGGGTGGTGGCATCGAACAGGCTAGTGTGGCAACTATGGCATCTGTGATTGTAGACACTAGCCATAGTCAGAGACCTGGCGAGGTCCAACACAGGCAGATTGATAGGGGTGCTCGAAGGAGGATTGCTGCCCATCCAGCCCCTGACAGAAGTGTCACAGCAGGTGTCACCTGATGCATGTTTCAGTCCGTCATGGAGGCCCAGTCACATTGTGAGCAGTACACCAGACAGATGCTCAGGGTCATGGACACAACACTTCCTGCCATGCATGACAACCTCCATGCCATTGTTGATGCTGTATGTCATTTTGCTGATGCCGTGGCTAGACAGTGGGGTGAGACATCATCTGTGCTCAACCGTGTAATGTCTCTGCTTGAACATGTGGTGGGAGTAGGGCGTCAGACACATGGACGTAAGTCAGCAACATCAGCTGAGAGCCCACTTGGCCATGCACATTCATACTCCTGTAGTGGCAATAGCACCAGCACTACTGAAGAGAGGGTGCTGTCCACACCAGAATGTAGTAGGCCATGGGCACCTGGTCCTTGCCATTCCTGTGAGGGACACAGATCCAGCAGACAGCAATCATCATCAGGAAGTAGTACTGCATCTGGCCTTGGGCCTGGTGATGCCAGAGACACTTCTGGCAGAACCATTTCCCATGTCCATGGCTGGAGACTGTAAACTGTACATACCCTTGTGTAGGGCTAGCACATGGCTTGACTGTGTGCATACACACATGCATATCTCTATCACATGCAGGTCACCACCAGACAAACACAGTGCCTCTCCATGGCCCAGCTGAACTCCACCCCTCCAGACACACACACACATGATGTCAACTGTATGGCCCAGCCTAGGCCTTTGGAAACCACACACCACACCCTGTGCATGTGATGATACCTGTGCCACATCCCTGTTATCCATACCATCAATGCAGGGACATGCTAATATGTGTCTGACGCACAGGGTGAATATATGCCAGTGTGTAGTGTAGTAATGTTATGCAGTGTAAGGGGCTGATTGCTGACAATTGTCATGGGTACACATCAGAGTGTATATACCTTTCTGCCATGCTTCATTATTGCTGTTAGTATTGCTGACTGACTGTTGCCTCACTTACCTTATTCTGTTTCTGTTCCAGGTGCCTGTGTGTGTATAGCCTGGGTAGCTGCTGACATTACTGAAGCTGAGTATGGCAGAGTGGAAACACAGTGACCTTTTCATCACCAAGGTACAGTTGTATATGTACATGTTTACCTAGGTGCGTATGTGCGCAACAGTGTGTGAGGGACAATGGGGGCAGACAGTGTAACCTTGCATGCATACCCCTTGACACAGCCAGCTAGCCTTTATACATATTACCTGGGTATTCTGTAGGACCACAGGTTCATAGATACAGAGGAGGTTTCTAGAGTACTGGCCCTGGGTCCCTCACAACCCTAGCCATTACTTTATCCCCAACAGTATCATCAATCAGCACCTGTTGCCCCTGCCATTGCTGGACACATTTTGTACCCCAGAGACAGATGTTTTTTTTTCCCATCCACTCAGCCTTGGTGCAGTTGATGAGGGTATGCATGGTACTATATTTGACTTATTTGGGAAGTGTAGTCCTGACACAGGGCAGCCTATGGGAGCCAAACCTGACTCTCGAGCATGTGTTTTTGCTATCTCATATGTGAGTCAGGCCTTTCATGCTGGGAATGTACAAAGATTTATACTCTCATACATGGGGCAGCTGTTGAAGGGCTGAGTACAACATTGCCATCTAGGCATGCCGCAGACACCTGTGGACAACCTAACTGGTAACCAGTGGGGCAGTACTGATTATAGGCTGTTTGCATGGAACAGGTGTTGAGGGCCATGGCTGACCCTTGTGGGTGTTAACATAGACTTTACAGTTTCTGCAGATGTCTGCATTGGTGCATAGCAGACCGGCCATGCTGCTAATATATTGTTGCACTGACTGAGGACTATTCAGAAGTAATGTCCCCTTTTTGTCTGGATGTGATTCCTTTACCTATGTGGTGAACCACATACAAGCAATTCCTGACAACTGCCACTACTTGTTGCCTGAATGCGACATTGCTGCCATCCTGAGTACCCAGGTCTGTCATCGCAGTCTGTGTGTTTATGGGGTTGGTGCTGATGTGGGAAATACTGGGGACATGTTCTTGCTGTATGGCATGCTGACACTGTTGACTGCATTCAGCTTGAGGCCAGGACTTTCACACCATTCCATACCCACTGTATGGCTCATTGCAGTGTGTTAACAGCAGTTTGTGGCTCAATGACAGACAGCACAATACTTACAGTTGACACAGCCTTAGGCTGTACCTACACATGTGGTTGGTGGCAATTAGCATTCATGCCTATATATATGTGGGTAATTGGGGGCAGCAGGTTGTCACAGGGCCTTCACATATCTACATATTGCACACACATAGGTGACACAGATTGTGATTGCCACCTTATCAAATATGGACTGTGGGACATGTCTTGTAGTAAAGTGACAGTTGGCAGGACATACCATACCTATGGCAAGTGCAACACACAGGACATCCTTTGGTTTGCTACTATGACACCTTATTTGTGTGACATTAGCTTAGCTTATGCTATTTTTCATAACATTACAGTGCTTTTGATGTGCAATAACTGCTCTATGCAATTAGTAGACAACTATATGAAATGTTTGATCATAGGTTCATAGGCTCATAGGTGTGTGTAATAGGCTAATGGCCCCGGAGCCTTTATAAGCCTACCCCAAAGGATTCCCTGGCAATGTGCCACCTGACATTAATTCCCAGTGCCTCTGTCAAGCAGGGCCACTGAAATGATCCCCGGGGTGAATTTTCTATTTCCCATCCACTCGTTAAGATCTCTCTTGAAGCGGGCCAGTGAGGTGCTCTGCTTGACATGTAACGGAAGTCTATTCCTGAGCATGGGCAGTCTCTAGGTTAGGAACCTGTCCCTCCAGCAAGTTCTGTTGATTGTGGTAATTAGGTTGAGGTCTCTGGAGCATGTGGCATGGAGGGATTGGGATTTCTTTAGATGTAGCATATCTAACAGTGCTGGGTCTGACATGACTTTGTAGGTCAAGTAGAGATCACATCTAAGGAGGTGAAATGATACCACGAAAAGCTGGAATTTTTTTAGTTTTTCCACATAGGAGAAGTGTTTAAGGTCTAAGATCCTCTTAGTGAGGTATTTTTGTGGTTCTAGTTGTTGCATATGTCTAGTGAGGTACATGCCAAATGGGGTATTGTACTCGATAATTGGTCTAATGAGGGAAGATTAGAGAGAGACAATGACCTCTTTCCTCCTGGATGCAAACCCTTTGAAATGAGATTTGCCACATAGAAGAATTTTCTGACCACAGTGGCAATGTGATTGTCAAAGGAGATATTGCTATCCACTTGTGTTCCCAGATCTCTTATAACACTTTCAGTGCTCAGTAGACTACTATTGATGTGGTAATTCATGGGTACTGTGTTCTTCCCAAAGGGAATAACAATGCATTTTCTGGCATTGAACTTAAGGCCATGGCTCTGACACCAGTTGTTGGTCTCTGTGAGGCCTTTCTGTAGAATGTCAGCATTACTTGCAGAGCTAATAATGGCTCTCAGTTTACAATCGTCTGCAAACTTGGTCAGCCAGAGTCCCTTGGTTTTGGCCTGTTCTTCAGAAAAGTAGATGCCAAACAGGAGAGGACCTAGGACCTATCCCTGTGGAACTCCACTCGTGACTGGTCTGTAGTTTGACTTGGAGTCCGCTACTTTCACAGTATGAGTTCTATCAGTGAGCAAGCTTGCAACCCACCTTGCGACACATGGGTTGGTGTCTAGTTTAGTGAGTTTATCTATGATTCCTGAGTGAAGAATTATACAGAAGGCCTTGGCCAGATCAAAGTAGGCTGTGTGAACTACCTTGCCTTTGTCCAGATCTCTGGTGACAGACTCGAAGACGTCTATCAGGTTGTGCAGACATGATCTACCCTTCACAAATCCAAACTGCATTGGGTCCAGAGTCTGGAGATTTCCTGTGTCCCTATTTATTAGGTCCATGATGATGTGCTCCATAGCCTTACATACCAGACTCATCAGGCTAATGGGGCAGTAGTTCCCAGGGTCCGTAGTTGCACCCCCTTTGTGGAGTGGGATGACTGTAGCAGTGCGCCATTCGTTGGGGACAAAGCCTGAAGTGAGGCAGTGACTGAACAGGGTACACAGGTGTGGTGCCAGTTCATTTTCCAGTTCATGTAGAACACAGCCAGGGATATTGTCAGGTCCCACTGAAGCTGTATTCTTGGCCTTGGACAGTGTGATTTTAACCTTGTGCAGCTGTAATACTGGGTACTAGGCATTCCTCTAATATTGTGATTGGCCCTTTAGGGGGTGAGGGGGGGTAAAGTTGGCACTGAATCTGTCAGCCAGTATATTGGGAATGTCTGTTGGCTCAGTATGGGAGTTACCATTGTGTAGTAGCTCAGAGCAGATCTGAGCATTGCCTTGTAGATTTTTGATATAACTATAGAAGGCCTTGTGGTTGTCTTTAGTATCTGCTGCAATTTTGTTTTGTAGCTAGCTTTAGAGGATTTGATGAGGGATCTCAGCTTTTTGTTGAGGCTAACAAGGGAGTTTTTCCAGTCTTGGGACTTTGCCTTATTCTGCAACAGTTTCTTCCTTCTGTTGAAGAGTTTGTTTATGGCAGGGATCCACCAGATTGGCTTCATTTATTTGGAGGAGAGAGTCTTGGCTATATTGGGAATGGCCTGTTCCATGCATTAGTGTACATGTTTGTACAGTGCATTAGAGTATGATTCAGCAGTTTTGCATTTATTCTCCATTTGCATGGGCACTGTGAAGTTAGCCACCTCAGTTTTTAGAAGCCCAAAGTTAGCTTTGGAAATGTTTTTCATGGTGGTTAACTTTGCGGGATGTGTGGGTGGGATGTGGATATCCATGGTGACTAGTTTATGGTCAGATCTGATCAGGGAGGAGTTGACAACTGGTGTACAGCAACAGTCACCCATATTAGTAATAACCAAATCAAGGATGTTGCTACCTCTAGTGGGGGTAAGAATGAGCTGGTCCAGGGCATTGGAATTTATGAATTTCAGAAAGTGTTGAGCAAGTGTGTTGGTACTTGAGTAGTTTTCCCAGTTAATAGAGGGGTAGTTAAACTCACCCAGTAAGAGTGTGTTGGGTTGGACCTTAATATTTTCCAGGGTGCTTAGGAATGTGGAGTGGGACTCTTGGGACATAGTGGGGGATCTACAGCAGGTAACAACCTGGATTGCAGTCTTACCCAGTGTTAGTTGTACCTGGAGTATCTCTGATGTGTTATTTTGAGCTACTAACCTGGAGGTGTGCATATCCTTTATGAATATGGAGCCACCACCACCTTTAGGGCTGCAGTCCACATTTTGGGGCCAAAAGGTGTGGTATGAATTATAACCTGGTATCTCAGGGGTGCTTTCAGGTGCCTTGAACCAGGTCTCAGTTACTGCACAAATGTCAATGTTCTCCATTTTAAGGAACGCTTCGAATTAGTGCATCTTGAGATTTAGACTTCTAGCGTTGAGTAGCATAATCCTCAGATTACGATTGCTTGTAGCTGTTACAGTGGTAATTTGGTCTTCTGGACATTGCCTAAAAAAGGCACTATAGGGGTGTCAAGGGCCTTGGCCAGTATCTGGAATCCCAGGGGTGACCAGATGCAGGCCATTTTTGGCAAAGCATCGAGGTCTGTCGATCATGTCATCCCAGGCAGACAGATACTGGATCCCCTTAGAATGACACCAGAAACATAGTCAATTATTGAAGTCAATCATTTTTTGTTCGTACTGTGGTATCATTCTGGGTGATGTTAAGATGCTACTCAGGGCTAGGGTCATACTCTCCTGAGCTACATGATCTGAGAGCTCCTCCATGTCTCTTTTTATGTAGTCCAGGGAGGTGCCTCTCAGGTCATTCACACCAACATGGACAATGACCGAGTCATATCAATACCTGTTGTGGAGTGACCTGAGAGTGTTCATTATGTGGTGTATCCTGGCACCCAACAGGCAGCTGACCATTACCTTCTCCTTATTCAACCTACTGAGTGGGACATCAGTGTGCCTTACTATTGAGTCACCTATGACAAGTGTATTAGGTAAGCTGTTTTTACTTAGGGGCTTTGGCTGTGTGGCACACTGATTGTATGAGCTATATGTCTCATGGTTTGTGCTGTGGTGCAATGGTTCCATGTGCTTCTGCCTTGGAGGTCTCTGTTGTTTGGGTAGATTTTTATTGAGAGGCTCCGTGAAGGTGGATGTGTGTTTTTTGTTATTATGTGATAGCTGTGATGTTGTGTGGCTATGTGTTCCTTGTGGTGTGGTGCTAGTGTTGACCTTCTCCTCTTGACTGGCTATTCAAGTCTTGGCTGGAGAGTGTATGTCTACCAATCTGGAAATATTGGTGCATCTCTTGCAAGTCTGAGTGTTGGGGGTAACAGGAGAGGGTTGTCAGTGTACATGAGGCAGTTACTACATTGCCTCAGGATGCCCAGGTTCACCAGGTTAATAGGAGAAAGCACAGGGAACTGATTTTTGGACATGCCTGGAGGGGTGTGTAATTTATTAAGTACTGAGGCTGTTTCTTTTAAGAAAACTTTAGTGCTGGTAGCAGTTTATTTGCTACAGTAATTGCTATGAAATGTTTGAACAAGTGCTAGACTTAATAAGCTAGTTTAAGTGCAGAGAGGCTGAGAACTAGCAAGATCTAAGGGAAAATTTGAAGAGTAGACTTTCTGGCACCAGTAATAGTTTACCCTAGCTTAATGGCGCTGCATATCATGCAAACCCACACAAACACAGGCTTTTAAGGTAGAATGTTAAAAAAGATAGAAATGCAATTTCTAAGAATTGCCAATAAGGTACAACACTCTCGGGACCTCTTTATTGTTTCAGTTGTTGTCACAGGTCACACCTTGCCAAACATGAACTGGAACCTGCAGGGTGGTACGGATGGTGGCCATACCTGTGACCTCTACATATGTCTTCAGATTGTCTAGATGTTTAACACATATTTTACTTCTGCTTATCATAACAGTGTGGATTTCTGGCAAACAGTTGGAAAATCATGACAGACTAACATTACAGATTAATGACGGATATTGTCATGTAACAACACATACCCTTTGGAAAGTGCATTCAAATGCGCAACCTGTTCTGGTATCTACTTTCCATGCGTGTCACAATAATATGTGAAGGTTGTGCTCAATATTTGGTCTTTGCTCCACTTTTCCATACACCTTTAACCAGATGTCTTTCTGTGAGGGGTCAGGAGGTATGCTGGTGTCCATAACACAGTTAGACTGCTGCAAGGGCATACACACACACACACACACACACACACACACACACACACACACACACACACACACACACACACTCATGCGACCTGCCCTTGCTTATAGTAGAACCTTTACCTGCCTAGTTTTACAAACGATACTGCTATATACATAACACAAGCACCACGGAGCTACTATAGTGCTGCAGTGTCTGCCACTACTATTCATATGGGTGACAATTGCAGGGGCTGTTAGGATTGCCAATAGGGGTTCACAGGGCCTTAACATGGTGGAGCCATCTGAAACCATCACATACATGCAGGCTAGATAGCCACAGGGGAGATGCATACAGGAACACATACATTCACACAGTTGGCTATAGTTAGATTAGAACACCTACCTCTCTACTTGCATGTACTATAGTGCTAGGTACATATTGCATGTACCATGGAGATTATATGCCAGGTACATCACTCACAACCTCTTACACTAATTAATCTTGGGAATGCCTTCATGGATGGTGGGATAAACCACCCAAAATAATGACTGTTCTCACATATTGCTCTTAGAAACCTGGACAAGTGATAAGGTAACTGACTTTCCATCAGCATGACATTTCAGACGGGTATGACATCTGAAGCTGACATGTCTGTAACTACAGCAACTGTCATGTATTTGCCAATGGTTTGTCATAAAACCCCATTGTTAGGAGACATGAACCACATATATGTTTCAAACATCTGGGCATTCTGCATACATTTGTACAGATGATTGGTATGGCCTGTAAAGTTTAACATGGTGCATGTAAGGTGGATGACATCAAGAGGCTCTTTAAAGTAATGCCATGGGGAGTGGGTAAACATGCCTTAAAATGGTATAACCAACACTCACAACAGTCACAGGGGATATGCTTCACACACACACACACATATATATACAGCAGGGGTCTATATCAGATTGTCGAGTGCTGAAAACTTCGAAGCTTCAAACTTTGAACTTGAAAGTTCAAAGTCTAAAAACGTCGATTGTCAAAAAAAAAAAAAAAAATACTCAAAACCAAAAGCAAAAAAAAAAATGCTCTATGCAGGGGGGCAAGCCCCCCTGCACCCCCTACACCCCCGCTACTTAAATATACCAAACTCCGAGATCGCACTACAGTGCAATAAAAGGAAATCTTCCATTCCCCCAATCTATGGTGATCTCCATTATACGTTTCAACATTTTTGCACTTCAAACTTTCAAGTTCGAAGTTTAGTGCTTCGAACTTGTCAGCATTCAACATTATGATATAGACCCTACGGTAGTATAGGTGGCTGTATTGAGATTCAAACCCTTACCTGCCTACTTGTATGTACTACAGTGCTGCCTGCTTATCACATGCACTACACAGCTTACATCCCTAGAAAGTGTCCAACAGGGGATTTAAGGTTGATGACATGAACAGGCCCTGTAAAGTCATGCAATGGGGTGGGGCACCAGGGTGGAACAGGCCTCAAAATGGTATAAACAACACCCTTACAGTATCACAGTTGCCAGTGTTGAGATTAGAACCCCTACCTATCTAGTTACAAGTATTATAGTACTACATAGTTATCGCACACACCACAGAGCTTATAGGGCTGAAAAGTGTCCAAAGGTACTTCTAAGGTAAATGACATCAGCAGGCTTTGTAAAGTATGGCAATGGGAAGTGTACTGTGTGGAAAAGACCTCAGAATATTTTAACCTACAAACAAACACACACACACACACACACACACACACACACACACACACACACACACACACACACACACACACAGTTGGCAGTGTTGAGATTTGAACCTTTACCTATCTAGCTATTTGTACTATAGTGCTACACAGTTATCGCACATGCCACAGAGCTTATAGGGCTGAAGAGTGTCCAAAGGTACTTCTAAGGTGGATGACATCAGCAAGCGCCTCAAAATACTTTAACCTAGAAACACACACACACACACACACACACACACACACACACACACACACACACACACACACACACACACACATGCACACACACAAAATATATATATGCCTTTCTCTGTCTGTCTGTCTGTCTCTCTATCTGTCTCTGTCTCTCCCTTCTCCTGTCTCCACCTATCATTGATATATTTGTATATGTTACCTATATATATGTTGACAGACATTTGTTACTGACTCTATACACTGCAGTGAACTATGTTACAGCAGAAATTGTTTTGTCTGGCCAGTGGTTCCCACAGTTGCTGCTCTCTGACTGTACCTGTTCTCAGACTCTTACAGCCAGATATCTGGAGACATGGGGGCAGGCTCTTAATATTGCTCTTGCAAACTTACACAGTTGGTGTAACAGTTTTGTCTTAGCTTGCATTTACTTTTGGGGATGACATCTGCATCTCTTCTGTCTGTCATTGCTGTTTTCACATAAACCTTTACTGGTTTGCCAATAGTTTGTCAGGCAAATGCAATATTATGACAAGCAGAACAGCTATATAAGGCATATGTGTGGACATTCTGTGAACCCTGTCATTCCATGGGTATGGATGGTGCCCACTGACTTGTTGTCAGTACTGACACACTGATGTGGCAACCTTTATATCCTGGCACTCTATTGACTTGTAACAACCTGCTGTTCTACTAGGCACTGTGCAGGTTACTCAGACTTGTGTACTGTCCATATGTGTGGCTCCTTCCCACCATTGTCCAGCTTTCCTGCAGTAACAAGTATTGAGTTCTGGCCAGTGTGTACTACTCCTATCATTGCCATAGCTGACATGCAGAATAGTTACCATTGACAGTCTCGAGCCATGGACTCTGACCACTACAGTACTGCACTTAGACCACTAAGCCACAACAGCCACTAGTAAGTGGTGTCTACTTGTTGACACTATTAACCACAAACAGACATAGCACATTGACCCCTCCATATTGTAGAATTAGAACAAGCTTTCAAGTTGATTGTGACAGCCCTGGCAATGTTTGGCCTGCTACGCTCACCTTACAGACATAAATGCTACTGCAGTTCTATGTGAACACAGGTGTGTTGAGGGGAGGGGGGCATACCTCTCAAGTGTAGGGGGCATACCTCCCAAGTGTACACATCTTCACAAACTGTGCAAATGTTTAGATCAAAAACTGGGCCCACGTTTCATAAAATTGTGGTTGTGTGGGAATTAATGGTGAATACATTACAGACTGAAGTTAGAAAGTAATGACAGACATTAGAGTTTCAGACTTCCTGACCTTCAGAGAATTCATGTTACTGCAACAGCTGCTATTCTATCAACTTTCTATGTTTGTAAGTGCAATATTTAAGACTTGTCCCTGTTTTGGGGCCTTTGCCCCACATTTCTTTATGGGTTTGTGCAGATTTCATGCTATAAGAGGATTAGAGCTATGTATGGGACTCCAACATCGATGCCCGTGCATTTGTCCTTTGACCCCACTGTTTGTAAGTCCCTCACATAGTGCAGTGGATTTTGCTGGCTTAAGGCCTACTGCATATTGTGGGTCAGCCTGTATTTGGGTGAAAGTTCCTGTTGTCCCACACAGCTGTCCATTGCCTACTGCTGTCCCAGTAAATCACACCATTCCCAGGCATACATGCAGCAATACCATACATATGCTACCACGGTCTACTACCCCATTCGTTTATTGTTAATAAGAGTGATTTACCTTGTACCAGCAGCGTTGAGAGGACATTGCTTCAGGGCTGACTCTGTTGGATGCAGGCAGTACATGGCCTCTACATGGTACGGTCTAGGTAGTGTGATGTGGCTGGCATCCATTTTACTTTGTGTATGTGTGTCGGAGTGAAGTGTCAGTCCCTGGGCCCATAGGATGTCAGTGTATGTATTATGCATTGCCACCTTGCCAAGGCCAGGGTATACTGGGCATGCCTACATCTGCCTACAGGGACAGGCTGAGGGGGTTCATCCTCTGAGTCCCTTTGTGCCTGTGGAGACCATGGCAATAGTGGGGGGGGGGTGTCTTCCCCTTCACTGTGATGTTCTTGCTGCAGCTATTTCCACAGGATCATATTGTGTAGCATGGCAGATACTATGAACATGTGTGCACATGTGGCTGCAGAGTACTGCAGGCCTCCACCAGATATGTCAAGGCAGCAGAACCATGACTGGAGCAGAGCAAACACACACTCCATGATGTTCCTAGTTTGTGCATGTGCCTCACTATGGCGTTCTTCAGTCGGTGTTTGGGCATTTCTGATGGGTGTCATCATTCACGGTTCCACTGCATAACCAGCATCCCTCACTAGATGGCCATACAGGATGCCCCCCCCCCCCCAGAAAATGCCTGGTACAGTTGTGAGGTGTGCCATATGTGGTCGTCAAGATAACTGCCAGAGCTGCAAGCACATACATTGATAATAATGCCCTGGGCATTGCACATAACCTGGTAGTTGATGGAGTGATAGTCCTTGCGAATGACATAGACCCTACCCTCCTCACTGGGTGGTGCTTTGATGTGCACATGAGTGCAGTCTATGGCATCCAGTACCTCTGGGTAGTGTGCTACATGGTGGAAGAAACGCATATTGGTGGTCCTCTCCTCAGCAGTGTTGGGGAAATAAATGTGCTCACTGGCATGTGTTAGCATGACATCCAGGAAATGGTGGAGTACCCAGGATGTGGATGCCTGTGAGATCCCCATGATGTCCCCAGTAGGTCTTTGGAAAGTATGTGTAGCTAGTATTCTTAAGGCTACACATACCTTTGTTTCCATTGGGATGGGTTTCCCTCTGTTTGCTCTGGGTCTGAGATGAGGGAGGCAGAGCTCGTTGAGTTGCTGTAGTATGTCCTTGTCCACCCTATAGCACTCTACTATCTCCTGCTCATGTATCTCCTGAAAGATTACCCTGGGTCTGAACACTCTTCTCCTCCTTAGTCTGGGCCAGTTGTCAGCATCATCTTCATCACTGCCCTCAGTCTGTAGCATGTAGAGATGTAGCAAAGCAGCAGCAGCCCCTATCATTTTGTCAGTTAACATTCCCAGATGTGTACTCCAATGGTGCTGAGTATGTGGGAAAATCAGACTGAAGGGTGTCTGCATACTTTATATTGGTGTGCTGCAGATTTAGCCTGTATGATTGGCTGACTATGATACATTCCACCTGCCAGCTACATTATTGAGGGGTTTGAATAGCCCACTGTGAGTGGCAGAGGCCTTATTAGTCATTTATAGTTGATTGCCTTTTGTTTGCTATTTTCTTTTTTTTTTCAATTTCCTCCAGTTTTAAGCCCTGTGGCAGCTGCTTAAATCTGTGGAACTAGTGTAAACATTGCTGAGCAGAAAGGGCCCTCCCCTGAACATGAACACAATCAGCATTTCTCTAACCAGCTAAGCACAGCTTAGTAGCCTCAGACAAACCCCCCTGCTTAGCTGAGCGTAAACAGGAGCCGCTTAGCTCCAATGTGCTTACACAAACCCTGACACACGCCTTTTTCATGTGAGTTGCCTCTTCTGCCTACACCAGCTCATTGTAGCCCCCTACACGGTTAGGTTCCTGCAGACACGGTGACCCATTTTGCTATTCAGTAAACTTAGCTTATTTACATATACCTAATTGCATATACCCTAGTTACAGCTACCGAGAGCCTATGTCCTTACCAACCACTATAACCTGCCATTGCATGAGTCTGCATGCTGGTGAGTGTAATGGGGAAATTAATTTTACCTTTAATACTCCCCTTTTACTATTTTATTTTTTTTCTTTGCAAGATCGCATGTTTGCGTGCCGCTGCAATCTGCTTAAACATGGCATATGTGATAAAAAAATACTTTTGATTTTTCACATTTTGCATCAGTTTTACATGCCAATGGTCATAGTTTTGGCGATTAGCATGCCTAATGCACCCAATACATGCTTTACCTTTAGTTGTCACAGCACCGTTTTTTTTTTTTTTTTTTTCTTTTTGCAGTCTGGTACATGGTTTTTACTGCAGACATGGCTCCTAAATGGATGCCTGTCTGCTTCCTGGGTCGGGAAATCACCTCATTTGCATGGTTTTCACTAGCAAATGAGGTGATTTACATTTTGTGATCACATCCATGGCAGAATAATGCTGCTCATGCATGCCCCTAGCCTTGTTCCCTGGATCGCTCCACCTCCAAATTCTGAGTTCGGACTGGACCACTAGGTTTTATTGAATTACCTCCATAGTCTGCTGAATGGAATATACAGTTAAGATAGAAGTAGTGAGTTCATCAGAAAAGGTTGAGAACAAGTTAGACAAATCTGTTTTGAACTGATGCTTTTTAATATATTTTAGTTACTTTTGTATTAAGTGATTCTGACTTTGCAAGTATGTTACAGGCTCTAGTGGGGGGGGGGGTCAGCAGTTGAAAATCCAAAAGCTGCTTAGCAAAAACAGCATTATAATAAGAAGCAGGAGACATACTTTTATACTTTTATTTATACATGTCTCACCTTTAGTTTCTGTAGGATTTACATTTAATAACAAAGGAGGAGATGGTGCCCTATTGGTTCTTCATTTTGATTTGTAACAGAAAATACAGATGTAAAAGAAAGTTCCTGCAGGACTTTGGAAACTTCTGTGAAAGAAAACAAAGAAAGCAAACCGCTAGACAAAATCAATCTCCATACTGCTGAGTTGCAAAATAAGGACTGGTGCTACTTGTCACTGTATAGTACAAATTGATCCCCTGATGAGTACTGCCTTAAAAACATCTTGCTCAAATCTTCTGCCAATATATGCTATGTAAAGGTTGATGCTGATGACATCTCTGAACATATGGACTCCACACTAATATTTAATAATAACAAAGCAGAGGAGTCTCTCAAGTCAGCATAGGAGGTAACTGCATTGTGTTCAAGCAATGCAGCTGAAATGAAACTGGAACTTTCACTGCAATTTTAGACTCATTAAGAGCATATGTGTTTGAATTTGCTGCTTCCATGTTGCTTGCAATAGGGGGGTTGTTGTGAGGTCAAAGAGAAAGACAATTTGTCACCTCCATAACAGTAATTTAGCAGTAGAAGTAGATACATTTTTCAAACAATACTGCTCGTTATTTGTGGTATTTTCAGCAGCCCTATACAAGAGAGTGTTCATTTACATGGTTTAATTTCTTGAAAGTTTGATCAGATCATGTCATGTCAGCAAAGGCAGTTTATAATATGAGAACATTAAAAAAAAACATTTAAATTCATTGTTGAACATCATATAGAAACTGGAACCTGTTAGGTTTAAAACATTGTCTGCCTCCTCTCCTAGCAGTGGGATGTCATGACATATCATGACATACCTCCTTTGACTATCATCTTGCTCCAACTCCCACGCAACATCTTAGAGGGAGGAGAAAATTATATGGGATAGGAAGTAGATATGGAAAAAATAGAAGACAAACAGAGAGACATTAAGATAAGAAAAAAGGGTACAACAGGAGGAAGAGACGGAGAAGCTTTGGATGGGAGAAAGGAAATTCATCCCGGGGAATCACATCAGTCGCCCTGCTAGACAGGGGATCAGGGAAGTAAATAGTGTGGGAAGAAATAGCCAGGAAATTGTTATGGCTAGGCTTGTATAGGCCCTAGGGCCAATAGCCTAGTACCAACCTATGAACCTATGAACCTTTTACTAATTTAGCAAAAAGCTAAGGAAGAAATACAGGAAAGCTAGTTAAGGCAGGTAATAATACAACAAAAAATAAATTACACACTGTTTTGTGATTATGTGCCAAATTATTTAGGACAGCTATATTATGAAAAGCCAAATGCAAAATGAGATGTTCCTCTTTTATTGTAAGTAATGAGCATACCAAAGCTGGCAGAAATCCTGAACTTTAAAGTACCTTAATAATGCTAGAAACCTATACTAGCAACTATAACTCATACAACCCAGTGGTTGTAAAATGAGGATCCTTGGGAACACTGTAGGCATCAAACTGTACATACAAATATGTAGTAGACATACAGATTTTATGTTTGCCTTGCATGTCTGGACATCAGTAACCCCACAGTTCTGGCCATCCATTAAATTATTTCCATATGGAATCTCACCTCATTAATGTATGCTCCAGGTTTATTTTTACTTTGTATCAAACTTTTTTGATTAGTCTTTGTTTTTTATTTTCCCACATTAATAACAATACTTTGGAGTTATAGTCAGTGAATGTTCAAAATAACAAAAAAAAAAAAAGACCAAAACACATCAAAAGTTTCACATCACAGGATTGAACTGCACTGTGAATTTTTGTTATTTGGTGTTAGATACTGAATATAATGAAGGAACTGGTACTGAGTCTATATTAGTTCATTAAAAGTTATTTTCAGTGAACACCTTTCCATCGACCCCTATTCAGCATAACTCACTTTTACAATTTGCTGAATTTACCAAGGGCAAGATAACAATTGCCCCGCAACATGATGGAACCCAAAACCACCTAAATCAAACCCACCCAAGTGGGGGGGGGGCTTCGCCCACCACACCCCTCCTAACTATATATACCAACTCTGAGATCACACTACAGTGAGGAAAATGGCAAAGTTTTGTGGTTGGCCAACTACTTCCATGCCTTTGGTAAATTCAGCAAATCGCAGAAATGATTTTCACTGAATAGGGGTCGATGGAGGGGTGTTCGCTGAAAATAACTTTCAGCGAACTAATACAGACCCACTGGAACTATAGAGTGACAGGATGCTAAAACCCTAGCAGTCTTTTATTTCTGATGCTATTTGCAGATTATTGTATATGCTGACTAAAATCAATAAAGCAAGAGTTAGTTAAAACATTTATCATTCTTAAATGTATATATGTTGTTATAACTTAGCACTCATTAAAAGCTTTAGTGTATTTCAACGTGTTGAGTTTTGTAACTAATATAGCTTGTATCTCCGACAGGAGGTTCTTTGTTATCTGTGTTGTTTTTTTTTGTTTGTTTGATTCGTGAGAAAGATAAAAATATTTACTTTTGATACAAATGTAAAATAATACTGGATACTGCAGGTTGCAAAACAAAATATTGATGTTTGTATGGGAGACGCGGACATCATCTGCACATTTACAATCTCTCTACACTAGTGGCCATTTTGTAATGAATCTTTTGAAACTAGTACAAAACAGTATGACCTGGAACTGTAAAATGCTTTATTAAACAAAATTTCTTCCCAATGTTAAGGTCAGAACAAGCAGGCACTAATACACAGATGGGCAAGATGGTCATAATTATACATTATAGTACATATAAAATGAACTCTTTTGTACTCTGTCCTACATAACCACATCGAGCAAAGCTTGGGTAAAATGTATATACAACAAAATAGGGACTGTCACAGCTATACCAAACACAAAAAAATTCCAGTGTAAGGAAACACTTGACAGCAGCTTCAATAGATTCATAGGTTCATAGATTGGTACTAGGCTATCGGCCCTAGGGCCTATACAAGCATAGCCATAACAATTCCCTGGCTATTTCTTCCCACAATATTTACTTCCCTGGACCCCTGTCTAGCAGAGTGACTGACATGATCCTCGGGGTAAATTTTCTATCTCCCATCCAGTCGTCAAGGTTCCTTTTGAAGAGGGCCAAGGAGGTGCTCTGCTTGACATGTATGGGCAGTCTATTCCAAAGTATGGGGAGTCTCTGGGTCAGGAACCTATCCCTCCAGCATGTTTTGTTCATTATGATGACAAGGTTTAGGTCCCTGGAGCGTGTGGCTCTGATGGATTGGGAGTTCTTTAAGTGTAGCATGTCAAACAGCTCTGGTTTGACATGGCCTTGTATGTTAAGCAGAGATTGCCTCTGAGTAGATGATATGCGACAGAGTATAACTGGAGTTTTATTAGTCGGTCAGCATAGGGCATCTGCTTTAGGCCTGTGATTCTTTTAGTGAGGTGTTTCTGCGGCTTTTCCAGTTGTTGCAGATGTCTTGTGAGGTACATACCAAACAGGCCATTGTACTCTATGATGGGTCTAATGAGGGATGAGTACAATCGGACAATGACCTCCTTTTTTCTGGATGAAAAGCCCTTAGGGATGAGGTGTGTTACATAGAAGGATTTCCTGACTGTTGTGGTGATGTGGTTATCAAAGGTGAGACCACTTGTCTACCTGTGTTCCTAAGTATCTTATCACACTTTCAGTGTTTAGTGTACTGCTACCTATGTGGTAATTCATGGGTACATGTTTTTTCCCAAAGGGGATAACTATACACTTCTTGACATTGAACTTGAGCCCATGGCTCTGGCACCAAGCATCTGTTTCTGTTAGGCCCTTTTGTAGAATATCCACATCATTTGGGGATTCAATAATGGCTCCCAGTTTAAAGTCATCTGCAAACTTTATTAGCCAGAGTCCCTCAGTCTTGGCCTGTACTTCAGAGAAGTAGATGTCAAACAAGAGCGGTCTCAGGACTGAACCCTGAGGTACTACACTTGTCACTTGTCTGGAGCTTGATTTGGAGTCGGCTACTTTTACAGTGTGGGTTCTGTCAGTAAGCCAGTTGGCAACCCATTGAGTGACATAGGGATTTATGCGCAGCTTAGTAAGTTTATTTATGATTCCAGAGTGGGGGGTGGTGTCAAAGGCTTTGGCAAGGTCCAGATAGGCTGTGTGGACTGCCTTACCCACATCCACGGCTCTGGAGACTGATTCAAAGAAGTCAATCAGGTTCAAGAGACATGATCATCCCTTCACGAACCCAAACTGGGTGGGGTCCAGTGTTTGAAGGTTGCCAATGTCTTTGTTTATAAGTTTCATGATAATATGTTCCATGGCCTTGCTGATCAGGCTCGTCAGACTGATGGTACTGTAGTTCCCAGGATCCAAGGTGGATTCCCCCTTGTGGAGTGGGATAACTGTAGCTGTGCACCACTCAGTGGGCACAAAGCCTGAGGTGAGTCTATGATTAAACATGACACTTAGGTGAGGTGCCAGTTCAGTTTGTAGTTCATGTAGTACACAGTCTGGGATGTCATCTGGTCCCATGGATGCTGTATTCCTAGCTTTGGAGAGTGCAGTTTTTACCTGTGTGGCCGTGATTATCGGAATTTGGCAATCTTTCTGTATTGCTGTGGGCCCTTTAGGGGGTGAGAGGGGGGTGAAGTTGGCACTGAATCGATCTGCCCAGATATTGGCAATGTCCTTGGGATCAGTATATTTAATGCCATTCTGTTGTAGCTCAGAACAGATCTGAGCATTGCCATTTTGATTCTTGACATAGCTATAGAATGCCTTGTGTTTGTCTTTGGAATCTTTGGCAATTTTATTTTCGTAACTAGCTTTGGAGGATTTTATGAGGGATCTCAACTTCTTACTGAAGCTGTTAAGGGAGTTTTTTTGCATCCTGGGATTTTCCTCTTTTCTGCAACAGTTTCTTCCTTCCATTGTATAGTTTGTTTATGACAGGGGACCACCATATTGCCTTCCTTTTTTTGGAGGAGAGCATCTTAGTTCTATTTGGGATGGCATGATTCATGCACAAGTGGATGTGCTCATACAGTGCTTTAGTGTAGGATTCAGCAGTCGAACTTTCAGTTCCTGTCTGCATGGGTGGCATGAAGTTTATCACTTCTGACTTGAGCAGCATGAAGTTGGCCTTGGAGAAGTTTATTGCGGATGTTTCCGTACTGGGGGGTGGGGTGGGATGTGGATGTCAAAGATGATTAGCTTATGGTCAGACCTAACCAACGAGGGGTTGACCACTGGTGTGGAGCATTGATTTCACATGTTGATAATGACCAGGTCCAGGATATTGGAGCTTCTGGTGGGACTATGGATTAGTTAATCCAGGGCATTGGAATTTATGAATTCCAAGAACCATTGGGCAAAGGTTGTTGGTACAGGAGTAGTTTTCCCAGTTAATGGCAGGGTAGTTGAAATCACCCAGTATTAGGGTGTTTGGTTGTATCTTAATATTTTCCAGTATGTTTATAAAGGTGTAGTGAGAAACTTTTTTTGTAAAACACAAAGCTTTCAGACATGCATACTTCCTCAGTGTGAACAAACAGAAGACTTCCTTTTCCTTTTATAATGAAGCTTAATTGCATCACATGACACAGCCAGCAATCAAAATCTTCACTAAAACTTAAGGCATTTCAGATGATGCATGAAAAATAGAATTTTAAGACATTTCAAACGATGCATGAAAAATAAAACTCCCCAAACATTTAGCAGGTATAAAAATATGCCCATAAAACATACCTAAAAATACATTCAAAGACACATGAACAAGTTCATTTCCATAAAATCATCTGTTTCTTTTTCAAAACAGGTTTTAGGTTTACAGCCGTAGTAATTCCAGGTTTAGCATCTGCTTGAAGCATTGCTATCCACTTATATTCATTTGTTTCTAGCATATTAATATTAATATGTCTGCAAGCCTAAAACCTGTTTTGGAAAAGAAACTAGCATGATTAATGTATGTCACGTATAATCACAAAAAAGGTAAATATATAGATGGCTCTACTAGACTGGTTTACTACAGTTGTTGGAATCTCAAGTGCTCAAAGACCACTGTCACAAAACCAGGATTTGGGCATCCTGCAGTTTGCATGAGCCGCTGCTCACATTCAAACTTGACTGCATATTTGATTGAGATGTGACAGCCATGAGGAGACAGTAGAGCTGGTACACCTCAACTAAACACAGTAGCTGTCCTCAAGCAGGGTAAATGTGGCAGCTGTGGGGAAGGAGTGGGAAAGGGTGGGAGTGCAGGTTAAAGTTTTAGGCAGTTATCAGTAGGTTTAAAGACTGGGAGAGGAATTTGTGGTTAAGCACTGGGATAGTAATTTATGTTTAGATAGTAATTGGGAACTTTAGATTTATGGAATGGAAGGGGAGTTTTAGGTTGTAGGAGCAGGAGGAGAGTTTAGTGTTAGGGAGCAAGAGTGGAGTTTTAAGTTTAGAGAGCAATCGGCGACTCCTGGGAGTGCTACACTGAGGGTTAAGGACATGGTGGGTGTTCTAGGGTCATAGACAGAGCTCTTGTAGGGATATGCTGTTTAGTATAGTTGAGTGGTATGAGGGCTAGGTAATTAAGTAGTATGGGACTAGCAGGAGTTAGGGCACTTGCCATTTATAACTAGTTGCAGCGAGCAAGTGTGTCATGAGCTACTAGCATACAAGCACTTGCTGTAGATCCAATATAGGTGTGATTTCTGTATGTGATTTTATGCTTGTGTGTGTGTGTGTGGGGGGGGGGGGCTCGGCATGTGTTTGCTTGTGTGTGGTATGTCTATAACACTTTTTTTCTAATGGTACAATGGTGTTTATTTTCAGAATCTCACTGTTCCAGTTATCAAGGGTTTCTTCCTGACCTCCAGCTACATCGATATGCAGTTTCTCATTGATCATTGCCATTTTGTCCAGGGTAATCAAGGCTGTGACTGAAAATCATATGTAATGATTCAGTTCACTAAGAAGCTTAGCAAACAAATAAATTAAAAACACAAAAAGAATAGAGTCCTATAAACTTTGAACATGCTGACATTTACATTATGTAAAATTTCCAGGGCTGGAGAGAAGATGGAGGAAGTACAGGTGGCTTCAGCTGCTGCAGAAGAATGATTTATGTAAGGACTAGCCCGTATGTTTTCACTTTTTCATATTTGCCTTTCTATTCCACTGCATTTAGTCTTCTTATTGGCATTTTAGTTTTGTGCCTCATACATTTCTCTGCATCAGTAATGTATTTAAAGTCTTGGGATGCTGGTAATCAAATTTAGTCATGCAAAGGGTGCTTTTCCTCATTAAAAACAAGCTCTGCAATGTTCATTGAGGTTGTCTGCCACAGCATTTTGATTATTTATGCAGTTCTTTCTGATTTCTGTGTAGAATGCAATGGATAAAATTAATGCCAATTTGTCCTAAAGTCTTATTTCCCTTGAAAAAGAGAATGACACTAGTAGAGATTGTGACCAGTTTACTATATAAAAAAACACTTTAGCATGAGTGAATGTCAACATATATTACAGAATAGTATACAATAACTCTTAAAACATAACAATAACCCAAGTACACTGAACAGGCATATCAACTGGCAGTGCTGCAGAAAGAAATTCTGGTCTGGCCTGTCCTACATCAACCAAGTGTCAAATTCAGCCTTCCCCCCAGCAAAACGGACCACTGGCCAGATGCAGCATTGAAGAAAGCTCACTGAAACATTCCTGAAGCTTCCACTGGCCCAGAGGAAGGAAATGTGGAAATGAAAATGGGAAGAGGCCACGCGACTCTCACCTAAAGAAAGGGTGGAGGAGGGGAGCCACTAGACTGCTACACTAAAAAAGTGAAGTAAGCCTGCAGACAAACAAGTAAATGCTGGCGTTCCCCTCTAGGTAGGTAACAGGCAACTTGAGCCCTGAGCAGTGTGAAGAAAACTCAGTCTGTGCCACAAACTTCATTTGTCCCCAAGCCCTGCTTTCCTCCAAAATAAGAGTGGGACACTTACAGATGTTGCAACCAGTTTATTATATAGAAAAATGCGTCAGTTTGTCTTGAATGAAAGTCAACATTTTGTTACCAACATACTAAAAAATAATTCTTAAAACATTCTAATAACACAAATATACTGAATAGCCCTGTCAGTTTGGCAGCATGGCAGATGGCCCATTCTAATTTGGGCTGTGAAATACCAAACAAGTGGCATATTTACACTGCTACCTTGGCAGAACTGACCACTGGCCAAATACAAGACTGAAGACAGCTTGCGCCCATATTCCTAAAACTTCAACTGGTCCAAGAAAGGGATGGAGTATGAAAAGGTGGAGAAGGCCACACTGTGACCACTGACTAGGCTACCAGACTGAGTAGCCTATCTCCACTCTTTCCTGGCTTTGAGAAAAGTGAAAATGATTAACCAAAACAGTAGTAACATAACAGAGCATGACAACTGTTAAACTTTCCTTCAAATCATAACAGTGAAATTTGGACAAACAACCTTTTCCCAATGACTTAAATTAATCGATGCTTTAAACCTGTTTTGGAGTAGCAAACTATGCAAAAAAATAGGACAAACAAATACAACTCCATATAAGATAGGTAAACTCCATCTTTTCCGTACCAAATGGGGTCTTTGTCTTCTAATGCCAGGCAATTGACTACCAGAAAATCCAAACCTGGAGTGGCCATAGTGACTACATGATTCAGGAATCTTTGAGCTGTCTTTAAAGCTTATAAGTCCCATGCCAAAATAAACTAGGCACTATGGATAACTAAGCAGCCAACAGTCCATGATAAACATGATGAATAGTTACTTAATCTCTTAGAATACTGGAGAGTAACCTCTGTTTAGGGATCACGATAATATCATTACCATCAAAATTAATAATGAGAATATGTGGCTGTCCTAATTTAGATAATTAGCTGATGTAGTAGTGGCAACAATTTGATCCCAAATCATGGCATCAAAGAGTTAGGGGATGGCACAATGGATTAGATGTTTACCTCACAGACAAGAGGTACAGGGTTTGATTCTCACCAAGGCACCTTGGCTAGGATTAAATTGGTCCCCGAGGACAACTAGCCTAGTACTTACCTATAAGCTGATGATCTCACTTATATAGCAGTTCAGGGATGGCATGATTGTTAAGGTGCTTACCTCACAGACATGAGAAATAAAGATTGATTTTCACTAAGGGGTATTGGTAAGGTTAAAATGGTCCACCAGGGAAGCTAGCCTAATACTTGCCTGTGAACATATTTCCTAATTTTGTTCTAAGAGCAAGGACCTATACCAACATGTATACATCCTCATTGAATTTCAGCTCTGCTGGCTACCCAGCAAACAAAGGAATAACCCAAAATTGAAACTCAAAGACTACCTGCAACAAAAGAAAATGAGAAAAGAATCAGATAAATACCCACCCTAAAATTAAAGTATCAGTCTATTTAATCTAAACCAAGATTTCTTTACATCATTAGGAACAGGTTGTGCCAAGATTTGGGATCAATTGTTGCCACTATTACATCATGACCATCTGACTGTATTCTTGATAAGTTCTACTGAGTGTCCTTCCTTAAATAGGTCAGTGTCTCAGTCTATAAGAAAAGAATGAGAGGAATAACCAGTAGTTGGATGGTTATGGTAGGTAAAGCTTTATGTAAGCAGAAATCTAGGTACTTAGGTACTAAAGGAGCCTCATTTGGGAAAACAAATGCTAAATTGTCCAAGCAATCTGGTTGGAAAGCTTTCAAATGGTAATAAACAAACTAAAGGAACACAATAACAAAGTAGGAGAGCTGTCCAAAATAACCTGGTGGTCCAGTACAGACTGATTGGTTTTGGATCTTGTGATACACAGTAAAATAACGTAATGGACCAAAGTCACGTGAGATCATCTTAAGGACCCCAGCAACTCAATAATGCAGAAGGTTTCTGCATATAACCAGGTGAACAGGGTAGCCAACAAAGCATATGTGTGATTACTCAAACACCTCAAAAGGTTTTTTTTAACAATGATTTCTCATCAAGGCACTGTGAATCAGCAGTTGCACTACTGAACAACTCCCAACCTTTCAACAGTCTACTCATGAGCCATTGCTTTGTATAATCCTTGAGTACAGAAACTCTCACCAAGAGACTAAAAGCTGCTAAATCTTCCTTGACAGTTCTGGAGCTGTCATAGGTCCATAGGTTCATAGGTAGATACTAGGCTATCAGCCCTGGGGCCTATACAAGCCCAGCCAAAAAGGTACCCTGGCTTTTGTCACCCAAGAAAATTATTTTCCTGTGCCACTGTCAAGCAGAGCCACAGAGATGATCCCCGGGGTGAATTTCCTATTTCCCATCCAATCATCAAGATTTTTTTTGAAGAGTGCTTTGTTTGATATAGATAGGTAGTTTATTCCAGAGTATGGGAAGTCTCTGTGACAGGAATCTATCCCTCTGGCATGTTCTGTTTATTGTGGTGACAAGGTTTAGGTCCCTAGAGCATGTAGCTCGGAGGGATTGGGATTTCTTTAAGTGGAGCATGTCCAACAACTCTAGGTTTGACATAGCTTTGTATGTTAGGCAGAGATCATCTCTGAGTAGGCGATATGCGACGGAGTAAAGCTGGAGTTTTTTGAGACGGTTCATGAGGGCATCTGTTTGAGGCCAGTAATCCTCTTTGTGAGGTATTTTTGAGGCCTTTCCAGTTGTTGTAGATGTCTTGTGAGGTACATACCAAAAGGGGCGTTGTACTCTATAATGGGTCTAATGAATGATGAGTAGAGGGGAACAATGACTCTTTTTTTTCTGGATGGGAAACCTTTTGTGATGGGGTGTGCCACATAGAAGGATTTCCTGACTACTGTGGTGATGTGATTATCAAAGGAGAGACTACTGTCCACCTGTGTCCCAAGGTCTCTTATTACACTTTCGGTGTTAAGTATACTACAGCCTATGTTGTAGTTCATGGGTGCAGAGTTTTTACCAAAGGGGATGACAGTGTGCTTTTTAGCATTGAGCTTGAGGCCATGGTTTGACACCAGGCATCTGTCTCAGTGAGGCCCTTTTTTAGGATGTCCACATCATTAGGAGTTTTGATTATGGCTCCTAGTTTGCAGTCATCTTTGAACTTTGTTAGCCAAAGACCTTCTGTGTTAGCCTGTACTTTTTTAACTCAGCAGGTGTTAAGTAACATAATATTACACATGATTACTGCAGTCTTCCTCTGGAATATTCTGGCAGAAACAATTGAAGGACCAAATAGCAGGCCCTATATGCTCCCTCTGCATTCGCAGGCCTGGAATTACACCATGACAAAGATGCTATTCTTCTCTAATCATCTACAGGTTGGATGGGATTGAGTAGAAACCATATCCACTTTAAAATACAGAACTATTAAAGATGGAACAAGTGCTTGCATTCTATTGTAGGCGGGGGACCTGCACCTGCTGACACGTCCCAAGTAATGTAGCACTACATTCTTGAGTCTCTTGCTTCCATTTCCCATAATCAAGAAATCATCATGTTAATGAAATGATTGCCATGATCAAGAAATCATCAAGTTAATGAAATGAAATGATTGCTCTTTGGGGGTTGGCTCTCTTCCCAGCACCATTTTGTGATGTTGTCTTAAACTTTTTGAAGATGGTGCAGCCCACCACAAAGCCCAAGGGCATGGGCATAACCATGTCAGAATGACAACTTCCTTCAAATTACATGTCTACTAGGTACAAATCTTGCAACCACACAAAAAGCAACTGAAAATCCAGTTCCATGTCCAACTTCGAGGCTGTTGGGGGTTGACATAATGATTAAGCTATTTACCTTGCAGATATAAGGTACAGGGTTTTATTCTCCCATTTGAAAGGAAATTGGCTAGACTTAAAATGGCTTCTAAGGGCAGCTAGCCTAGTACTTACCTATGAACTTTGCCAGTCAAATAACCTTAAACTGACAATGATCCTTAGAGCAATATCTATGTAGGGAAGAGTACTGAACCTCAACATCTCATTTATCCATTTGTTGATACAATTATTCACTGATAACACTTGGGGGGATGAAGATGTTAAATCAGCTGGAAATCACCCTTCCTCTTTTAGGCACCAAGCCTAAAGGAGACACTCTAAATAATTCAAACTTGCCAGATTGAAAATGACCCACTATTCTCCCTTCATGAGTCTCCTTATCTAACAGAACCTTCAAGGCTTTCTCCTTGACTTGAAAAGAATTTAAATTCTTGAAGACTGAAACACTGGAAACTGCAGTCAGTTGGATGGAAAAAAAAACCACGAGAGAAATATTGCACCAATTCAAAACTGGCTTATTGTTTGAGATAGCCTATTAAAAATAAGCTAAAGTGTCAAGCATTATGGGCAAGTGGTTCACAAACTATTTCTGTAAACAAAAAAAAAACTGTACTCCACAAAGCCAGGAAAGGAGCCTATTCCCCTTTCTGATAAGTTTTCTGAGGTGCCTTGTAACCATCCTTAAACCAACATCTGGAGGGTGAATATCCACCCTTGCAGTTCATATAGACATGGGTGAATCTACATACTGGCCATGACCATCTTTTTTATTAAATGCCCAACAGACTTTGAACTTGGTTCATAGGTTCATAGGTAGGTACTAGGCTATCGGCCCTGGGGCCTATACAAGCCCAGCCAAAAAGGTACCCTGGCTTTTGCCACCCAAGAAAATTATTTTCCTGTGCCACTGTGGAACCTATCAAGCCATGAATATAACCATGGGCTGTCAACCATGACTCCCAGCTAGATCTGAATATCATCCCACTTTGACTGATTTTTAACCACCTTATGTTTCTGAAACTTCTGGTCATACCAAAGCCAGACAAGACCTCCTCATAAGTAATGTGCTTTGTAATGATAAATAATGCAAGCTCACCCAGGTTGCTAAAGCAGACAGTAGATCTTTGGTCTCAAGTCCTTCAGAATCTGAAGTATGTTGACTCTCATTTGAATCTAGCAGGTCAAAAATGTCAAAATAGCTGTCTCATCATAGTTTTTCTTTTATTGGTGAGGAAATATGTGCAGTGATTTGAGAACCTTACTGGACAATTCCAAGATGATTGTACATAATGAACCCTGCAAGCTTCCTGCAGTACCTATTTGACCAGCTGTACTACTATTAGAAAACTCACCTGTTAATGGTAAATGAGGAAATGTGATGCAGCTGGGACCAGTACCCTCAACGTTTTCTTCCCTAGACTTTGGGCTAATCTGTGACATAGTGTGTGGACCACTGCCTAATACCAGCTGATATAACCTGGATTCCTCCTCCTGACTGAGTGCAACAATGAAACTTTCTAAATAGTCATTCATTTGCTGGTTCTGAACCTCACCTATAGTAGGTTGATTTTGCTGAAGTCCATTACCTGAAGAGGCTAAACTGGGTAGGTCTTCCTCTAATGATATGACTGGATCTTTTCTTGCCTTGTGTCTTACTGTCTAGGGAACAACCCTTTCTTCAAAGCTCCCATGTCTGATATTTATTAAGAATGCCTCTTTGAGCTACATTGAGAAACTAAGAACAACTATCAAACAAAATGGGAGAATGCTAGCTGAAGTAACTGTGACAAAAACAAAGATAATAATTTTCAAACGTTTTAACTATGCTGGCTTGTATATTGCTGACACTTATTTTGGTTATTTGAAAGGGGATTCACATTTGTCCCTGCTAAGCATTTCAATCTGGTGCAGAGTTTGCTGGATCTTAAAAAGTTCACTTGTAAAATGAACTTGGCTCTGTTGTTTAACAAACAGGGAACAAGTGAAGGGTCCAGGTGGGCTAAAAAGGTAAAAGTACTTATAACTCCCCTTTGAATTCTATTCTCCCATTATTTGAGAAACAATGCAAATTAAGTCTCGGAGAGGTTGATTCAGAATCACATTCTAGACATTTTTGTAATTTAAATAAAGATGAACAGACTTTGTTACATGAACTTACATTCAATAAATCAATCAGGAATTATGAAACTCGACAAAAGAGGTGGGATGGTTATTATATTACAAATAGACTATGTGGCCCACATGTTTGATCCCTTAAACAGCCATTAAAGTTATGTTACAGTTTCACTTAATGAAATTGTTTTTTATTGCAAAATTGAATTGAGGCTTGAGGATCTTCTTATGGATGAAATAATTGGTATGAGTTTATACCAGTTTTAAAGGTAGAAAAATCCAGATTAGCCACCATCTTTGGTGTACTCAAGGTGCATAAGAGTATTGAACATCCCCCTTTGTCTTTTGGCAGCCCATGGTTTCAAGACTAAACCCCTAGCTAAAGTTATTGAATGGAGACTAAAGGGTTGCTTAGAGAAGTGCAATCATCACATATTAAAGAGACTCATGGCATTTTTTGGAGATTATGAAGGGTACTGCCTTTTTTGAAGATGGGGTCTTTGTTACTATGGATATAAAGTATTTATTTTCAGTTATTCCACAACAAATGGGTCTGGTTTGGTTTGAGGAAATACTGTATGAAATTGGCATTGGCTCCAATGCTGAAATGGGCATGTTTAAAGATGCAATGGAACTGGTACTAACAATCATTTTTTTTTACCTTTGAGTGTGAGCTCTTCCATCAAGTCACCATCAAGTGTTGCAATGGGTGCTGTTTGAACCCCCATTTATGCCAATGTTGTCCTGTTATACTGGGACTTAAAGTTTTGTTTAAATCTAAGTTTGCTACTTTTTGGGAAATTTATCTCCAATTTTTGCATGATATTTTTATTTATTTGAAATGTCCAATTTCAACATTGGATGAGGTTGTAATATTTTTAAACACTGACACTGAGTTTCAGAAATTCACCATAAAAATTTTGTGTATCAATTGACTTTTTGGATATTATGTTATATAAAGATGTTGCTGAAAATTGTTTTTCCTCCAACATGTATAGAAAAAGTACATTCTTGAATGATTATTTACATTTTTAGAGTAGCCATCCATTAAAGCAGAAGAGAAGCTTGGTTAAAGGCCAAATGGTCCGCAACTCTAGATTAGTTTCTGAAAATGAGACATTTATTGAGTAGACTGAATATTTAAAAGGGTTGTTTGTTGAGAGGGCATGTTGAACCAAATTGGTGTTGAAGTTGGTAAGGGATGGGACGATCGGTTTGCCCTGATCCTGAAGGGGACTACAGTGAAACTCAAACCAATTAAATGGAATTTAGGTCCACATACGTTTGTTATTAAATATCCCATTATGATGGAATGGCTGATTGAGAAAGACTGGTTGACATGGACTCATTTTGTTGACATCAAGGATGTCGTGCTCCTTGTCCTTGTTCTATTTATAAGGTGGCCAGGAATATGAAAGACATCCTGGAAAATGGGTATACCCAAAGTTAAGCATTTGGAGGTAACAAGAAATTTAATTATTGTAATCAGTGCCCTTTTATTCATAAGGCTGCCCCGGTTAAGACTGGATAAAAACATGTAGCAGTCGATAAACGTCTCAGGCCAACTGTAGCACCAAGACTGTGGTAAATGCAGTGGTTTGCCAACCTGCAGTGCTTTTTATATTGGAAAGACTGACCATTCTTTAAGGAAACCTATATATGAAAGTGATTACGCTATAAGGACAAAGAATTGTAAAACTACTTAAGTAAGCAAAGTATTAATTGTGTTATTAAAAAGTTTCTTTTTACAGTATTAGAAAACAATTGACATTTGTCCTTTTGTGGGTGACTAGAAAAACTATCTATGATGTAGAGAAATTTGATGACAAGTTTATTATGCAGCACACTGACCACCTGGTTTAAATAACACAATTAATATTACTTGCATGCTGAAAAGGAGGGATTACAATATTTAAAGTCCATAACTTCTAATTTTTGTGTTGCTTTTAGTGATGTGATTGTGTTTAAACCATGTCTGTTTTTTGAATGACTTTATGTTTTTACTAATGGGCAGTATTTTTTAAACTGTAGCATTTTTAGGTACCTGATTTCTTAAGAACTAGTATGTTTGTCATGTGATAGTTCCATTTCCAACTTAAACAATGGTTTGGTTTGTGTTAGTCATTCTGAAGAATTCCTTTATACACTTGGATGAAAGCGCTTAATGACTGTTATCAAAGTGTTCTGCTTGATATTTACTGCCTACTGCTTTAATATTATTTACACTGAGCAACTCCTTTGGAATACTCAGGACTTTCAGCTGGCAATTCATCAAGGAATGTCTGAACCTGGACAGCAACTCCAAATTATGGTGTACAAACATTCAAGCCACATGCCTTCTGAATGCCCACTTACTTCTTACTTTTTATAAGTCTTTATTGAAGCATTCATTCCAGTAAAGCCAAACCTCCATTAGCTAAAGCTATAATGTTTCACCTTTTTTCTAGACTCATCAGTACAGTAAAAGTTTGATGTACAGGATGTGGATTTATTCATTAGTTAGATTAAGACACAATAGCAAATAAATAATATTAAACAAATACAACTCTAACTATATATATATATATATATATATATATATATATATATATATATATATATATATATGTAGGTACCTTTTATTGTCAAATCAACAAACGGCCACCTATTAAAATAAATAATAATTATTTTCAACTGAGAATCAAGTTCCCAACCTTCTAGACTTGAAATGAGCATTCTATCATTTGATAACAAGAATCTGCAATTTATATACAATAAAATTCCTATATTAGAGTGAAACATTCAAGAAGGAGAACCCTTACCCTTGCCTTATTAAAGAAAGGTACCAAAAAAAAAAATAACTCGACTTCTAAGTCATAAGTGTGAAAATGGGTAGTTCTACCCTCCTTATAGAATGCCATGGGTATAGTTATCATATTAGATATTAAAATGTTCTTCTTCTTTTATGTGTGTGTGATTTTGTGTGTGTGTGTATATATGTATGGTTTACCATCAGAAGGTCAAACCTGATGCCATCGAATGATGGGATTATCGACCCACTTCCACTAAACCGACAGTGTCGAATTCTGACATTGTTGAAATACGACTCACTGTAAACCTCAGAATGGGCTTTACCATGGGTCGAGATGGGGGCAAAATTCGTACTTCGACAATGTCGGGTTCGACATTGTCGCCATTCAGCCTCCAGATGTCGACTGAAGTGGGTTCAACCGAATCTACTTCGACCTTCTGATTGTCACCCTATAAATATATATATATATATATATATATATATATATATATATATATATACACACACACACACACACACACACACACACACACACACACACACACACACACACACACACACACATCTGTGTGTATGTCTACGCATGTGTGTGTACACGGATTCCATACACTTGGTCAAAAATGATTCTAGGCATTGCACTTCTCTGAAAGCTCACTTGACTGAAAGCTCACTTGGTCGAAGTTCATTTGGTCGAAAATGGAATATAGTCCCTGCCCCACTGCAGTGCAACCCTGGAGTGAGAATATTAAATAACGGTGGGTGTGGGGGGCATAGACCCCCACATTATGCTAATAGTTTTTACTAAACATATATATATATCAATGCATTTCTAATGGATATACCTTCTTATAACAGTGAATACATTAAAATTATGTGGGGGGCTACGCCCCCCCACACCCCCCATTTTGGGGGGCTGTGCCCCCCCACCCGCCTTATTTAATATTCTCTCTCCAGGGTTACACTGCAGTGGGGCAGGGGCTATATTCCATTTTCGACCAAATGAACTTCGACCAAGTGAGCTTTTAGTCAAGTGAGCTTTCAGTCAAGTGCAATGCCTGGAATCATTTTTGACTAAATGAAATTCAACCAAGTGTATGGAATCAGTTTACACACACACACACACACACACACACACACACACACACACACACACACACACACACACACACATATATATATGATTATTAAATAAATTTAAATATTATGTGCATAATAATAGGATAAAGAAATGTATGACAGTTGGTTGTACCAGCAAAAGAAAACCAGCTTTAAATAAATTAAGTATAAATTGATCAGTTGACTACTTTAAAGCTTCTTATTACTATGTGAATTCAAAGCGGACAGGACCAACAATTATTAAATTACTCACAGCTATGTTATCATAAACAGCAATACTTGAAATGACATCAAGTGGTCGGCCGCCATTAATAACGTTTGGTGGTACAGTACAAACAAACAGTCAGAGGAGGAGCTGTAGAGAATAAAAAGAGCAAAAGAGCACTGCAGTCACTCACATGGAAAGTCCTGTCCAAACATGAGCCCAACTAATCACAACTGTTCAGGTGACCTGAAGTACAAGCTTTAAGTGAGGAACACCTTCCTTATCTTATCTTTTTTTTTAAATAAATTAACCTAGTGCACCAAAGGCCAATACTGCATCTCAGCCACTTAATGTAAAAATTCTGAACAAAGCAATATAATTAAGGGACAAAGGCCCAAAAGTTGGGACAGATTTTAAATATTGTGCTAATAACTTACAAAGTTGCTAGAAGACTTTTCATTTCCTGAAGGAAATGACTGAACTAGTATATCTGTTATTAATCAGTAACTTCAGTCATCAACTGTTTGTTAGAAAACCAAGACATTTTAAAAACATGTCAATGACTTGAGACAAAAACTGGTTATTCATCAAGTTCATGGGCATTTTGAGTGGTAAGGCAGCTAGCAACAACCACAATCAAATAATAGGGCAACAACACACACAAAATTCAAGCTCAAAAATTAAGTCCTCACCCAAAAGTTAGTATGATGACTGAGGGATTGAAGTGACCACAAAAATGGTCCCAAACTCCTTTACTCACACTGCAACAACAAGGACAAATGGCAAACTCGAGGGCAGTGACAAAAATCAGCCTTATTTTTACAGATACCCAATCCCACCAACATCAGAATTAACAAGCTTGGAAAAACTCAGGGTGACAGTAAAACAGCTCTCCAGACTATTAATCTTATCTGAGCCTGACTGAAGAACAGAAACCTTACGTGAACAAACTTTCCCAAACTAGTAAGCTGATTTGCTTTATTTCAGAGAAGTTTGTAAGAGTGATACAGGATATGTACAAGGGTAGTGTGACAGTGGTGAGGTCTGTGGTGGGAGTGACGGATGCATTTAAGGTGGAGGTGGGATTACATCAAGGATCAGCTCTGAGCCCTTTCTTATTTGCAATGGTGATGGACAGGTTGACAGACGAGATCAGACAGGAGTCCCCATGGACCATGACGTTTGCAGATGACATTGTGATCTGTAGTGAGAGTAGGGAACAGGTGGAGGAGACCCTGGAGAGGTGGAGATATGCTCTAGAGAGAAGAGGAATGAAGGTCAGAAGGACTAAGACAGAATATATGTGTGTAAATGAGAGGGAGGATAGAGGAATGGTGAGGATGCAGGGAGTAGAGGTAGTGAAGGTGGATGAGTTTAAATGCTTGGGATCAACAGTTCAGACTAATGATAAGTGTAGAAGAGAGGTGAATAAGAGAGTACAGGCAGGATAGAGTGGGTGGAGAAGAGTGTCAGGAGTGATTTGTGACAGATGAGTACCAGTAAGAGTGAAAGGGAAGGTCTACAAGAGGGTAGTGAGACCAGTTCCACTTAAAGAAATCCCAATCCCTCTGAGCTACACGCTCTAGGGACCTAAACCTTGTCACCACAATAAACAGAACATGCCGGAGGGATATATTTCTGTCCCAGAGACTTCCCATACTCTGGAATAAACTACCTATCTATATCAAACAAAGCTCCTCATTAGCACTCTTCAAGAAAAATCTTGATGACTGGATGGGAAATAGGAAATTCACCCCGGGGATCACTTCTGTGGCTCTGTTCGACAGTGGCACAGGAAAATCATTTTCTTGGGTGGCAAAAGCCAGGGTACCTTTTTGGCTGGGCTTGTATATACCCTAGGGCTGATAGCCTAGTACCTACCTATGAACCTATGTTCTATGGTTTGGAGACAGTGGCACTGACAAAAAAGGCAGGAGTCAGAGCTGGACATGGCAGAGTTAAAGATGTTAAGATTTACACTGGGTGTGATGAGGGTGGACAGGATTAGGAATAAGTATATTAGAGGGTCAGCCCAGGTTGGTAGGTTTGGAGACAAAGCCAGAGAGGCAAGATTACATTGGTTTGGACATGTGCTGAGGAGGGATGCAGAGTATATTGGGAAAAATATGCTAAGGATGAAGCTGCCAGGTAACAGGAAAAGAGGAAGGCCTAAGATAAGGTTTATGGATATGGTGAAAGAGGACATGCAGGTGATTGGTGTGACAGAGCAAGATGCAGAGGACAGGAAGAAATGGAAACGTGATCTGCTGTGGTGACCCCTAACGGGAGCAGCCAAAAGAATAAGAAGATTCTTACTCATATACTTTGAAACAAATTCGTACAGAATTGGGCAGTAATGTTACCTCCTTGTTGGGGGTAAGCAAAACCACTGGACTGTTACACTGAAAAGGTGGTGTAAATCCACAAACCGGCAATTAAATACTGGATGTCCCATGAAGGTAAGGAACTGTCACCTTGAGCCCTGAGTTGCACAGGGACAACTCAGGCTGCATCGCAAATATCATGTACATACAACCCCTAAGGTTGCAATTGGCCAACAAATGCAATACCACAGTATTATTTGCAAATCTGAAAGCACATGAAATAATATCCAGTATATATACAAACAAAATGTATAAAAACATAAAATGAAAATAATTATCGTCATTTTTTTTTAACAAGAAGCATCTTTATTAAATTATCAGTTATGACACAGGAAATTTTACATTTATATGAATGAAAACAAAACATACTGACATAGTCTTAGTTGCAAGTATTTACATCACAGGCCATATTGACATAATTTTAGTTACAAACATTATACACCACTTATAATCTACCCAATCATTGTCACTCAAGCATTACATAACTCATTCAAGTCTTGCCTTCTTTGAAACTGCATTCCTCCCCTGTATGCATTGTGCCCTCAGTTCCCATTTTTTCGGTAATTTGCTTCTACCCTTTTCAAAAGATACCAATTTTAGTTGTTTTATCTCTATTACTATACTCACCACTTCTTGTACAGTTGATTTAGACTTTGATTTTTATTTTCCAGTAAATGCTTTTTTGGTAGACACCATGATTAGACTCAGCAAGGCCTTATTTATTATGTCAAGGCAATTCTGATTTTATATCATAGCTCAGAAAAATCATTTTCCTAGTTACACCAGTTTTTTCATCCAGTATGTTTGATAGAGTAGTCTGCAAGGAATCTTTAAAGTTTCCCAGAAAATATGTTCCTAATTATCTCTTTCTTCCCTATCACACCTCCAACATTTGCTGTCTACCTGAGGAAAAATTCTTTGCAGTCTACTTGGGTTATAAAAATATCTATGTAGACATTTCCAAGCAAAAATCCTAAATCTTCTAGATTTTGTTGCATATTTGGGAGACAAACATATATCCCCTATTGTTTCTTTGTGAATTTCTTATCCAATCTCTGTTCCAAATCCTTTCTAACCTCCTCTAACGGATTCTTATAGTTGTCATGCAATATTGCATATGCTCTACTAATTATTCCTTTTTTAACATCAAGCTTCTGTTCTAGATTCTACTAAAAACTCTATCAGTGCTGGTCTTTCATTTAGGACCCACTATTTCTATCTCTTTGCCTATACTCTTGATATTAATCCCATGATAGGGAAGGCAATTTCTAACCTGCAGTCCAAATAAATTCTTGGCATCTTTCCATTCTATTACATTTCCCTCTCTAGTTATTTGCTCCCAATACTTTGTTTTTTGCCAGTTTTGTCCAGTAAATTCCAGCCCCCTCTTGTCTATTGTCTGTATCCCTAGTTAAAGTCATCCCTATCAGCAGAATCTCCTTTCTCTATTCCCATGTTAGCTTAGTTCTTAGACTACTTTCTGCTACTTTATGAGTATAATATGCTGTACGATTATTGTTATTCTCCTTGAAGGTCTGCATCCAAAATCCCAGTTTTTCCTTGTTTCTTGAGCTTCTCCCCATTTCATCATCATCCCATTTCACTTTGAATTATAGGTGTCTGCTTGTGCTACGTATAGGAACCTTAACAATATAGCTCTGGCTGATGTCTACAAGGACACATATAGGTGCATAGGTAAGCAGTTACAATGAGTATTCAGTATAAAGTGTTAGAATAATCACTTTGGAATGGCAGAATGATGTAGGATTGTAAAGTATCTCAGCATGATAAATAAATAAGTAAAAGTCATGATATCCACCTTCCCACTCTTCAAAAAAATGTCATTCACATTTTGTAGAAGTGATGCTTGACTTAAATGCATAATACTTTAGCAATAATCTATTTTACCAGTTGCCATGAGTCCTCCTTGGCTCATTGAGATGAAAGACTGTATTATGTCCATTGTTATATCACAATCCTACAACTTGCTGTTTTTTCTTTCAGCAATTTCCACTGGCCTCTAGTCAGAATAATGTTAAGAGAAGCATGATGCCACAACTCCAGATGAAGGTTATTTGCTTCTGTCAAGCAATGCTTTTTCATATTCTGCCCTGTATGACATCTGAGTCTTGACTGGGAGCTTTTCTGCCCCAGTTTTTAAATAAAAATCATACACTTTGCAGAATGTGTTCCATATCCTTCTTCTTTAAAGCAGTTTAGGGTACTCAGCATCATAATCCATGATGTAATTGTTGAATGATACAGTCATGCGTTATTCTGCTATTATTAAAATGAGATTCATGTGCATGTTTCTTTTCCCTAAACCACCTAACCCCATCTCAAGTTTCAGTCCCTATTTTCCTGTTATCTTGGCCTCTTCTCCAATTTCCCAGATGCACAAAATCCCAGTATTTACTGTCCATGTACAAAAAGATGTTTTTTAACAGACTCCCTGTACTTTCTGTAACAAATTGGAGACAAAAATCATAGTACTGAAAAAAGTAATGTTATCATTCTCATTTTTTATGAAGTATGTCCCTTATAATTATATTTAGCAGACATTCTGAAATTAGCTCCAAAAATATTTAACATGGTAATTTCCTCCTTTGAGAGATGGAAGAAAACCTTACTAGATGCTCTTCTGCAACCATTTTTTTTAATAAATAAGATTCAGGTTAAGAAATGTAAATTTGTTTTTCAAAGAAACACCAGCTAACCTACTCTAATCTTTTGTTGCCCAGGTTTTGGTTCTGTAGTGCTATCCTTCATCTTCACTCCCTAAAACTTAAAAACAACTTATTAAGCTGTACATCTCCAATAGCCTCCTTTGCCCCAACTCCTACCATTTGCTAATACTTATTGATAAACATACAGGTATCTTTCTCTCAAGATATAAATGTCATTCTTTCACAAGAAGATGTTAAGCTGAGGCCTAATCTGCCTGATCTGCTAGTAGCTCATATGAAGGCAAAAGACCTCACAACATTTATCGAAAAGAGTAGGGGACATTTTCCAGTGCCATGGCCAAATTTCTTCTAGATAGTATAAATACCATCTTAGATCTTCCCTGAAAAGAAGACTTTGGACTAGAGGGTCTAACATGGTCAATAAAGTGTAAATAAATAAAAATAATGAAGAAAATTAATTTCCTTACTTTTATTGAGCATTTTCTATTTACATTTAGATGTCATACTTTTTAAGTATTCCTTTTTTTAACTTTTATGGTACTTATTCTTCCTTTCTTTATTTTTAACATTTTTTTAGTTTCTTTTTTCATATATCATTTTAATATTTTTGAGTTATTTTTTTTTAATCCTTTACTGGCACAAATTATTTATAGCTGGCATCACTGGCCTTTTGATATCAGAACTTTGTCTGGTTGTATTATCACTCTGACATGTATTTCAGACTGAATTTGTGTCACTGTTAAATTTACTGCTGTTATTGACAATGCCATGCCCCAGATTTAATAAAATCTGTGTAGGGATAGTGTAAAGCCTACACGGAAGGTACCATGGCCGTGTATGCCATACCCCTTGGTAGCGAGCTGTGCATTACTGAGGGAGAGCCATGTAATCCAGTTATTGAATCAGTGTAGGGAGTGTGTTACTGTGTCCAAAGATGAGTAACACACCCCCTGCACTGTCAAAATGCAGATATCAATGTATACAGATGCAATAAAAGTTTTTTTTGTATGTGTGTTTGTGAGGTGAGTGTAGCACACAGCAATGGACACATGCCAGACATCTAAAAATAGAAACTGGATACATTTAATTATGAAAGCAAAGATCAAGTTTGAGCATAGCTGAGTGGGGTTGCGCGCCACTCCACAGTGTTCAGCAGTGCTTAAACATAGTGGAGAGATATATGTAAAAGTATAACAGCAGTCTGTATGGCCCCATAGCCAAGTGGTTACAGTGACAGCCTTATGTACAGTAGGTGCATGGTTTGAGTACAGATGCAGGTTATTTTGTAAATACACATTTTGATAATAATGTGAAATCCTCATTATATTTTATATGTTTACACAGACAAGTTATTAAATTTATTTTGCAAACTACATTTATGAGAAGTACTATTAAACATTGACTGAATTTTGTATGAATACACAGACAGGTTATTAATCATTTAATTTGCAAATACATATTATGAGAAGTATGTTTAAACTCCTGACTACATATTGTATGTATGCACATACATGTTATTAAGGATTTATGTGGCAAATACACAATTATGAGATGTATTTCTAAATCCTGCTTTGCTGCACTTAACTAAGCTCTGCTAAGCACAGCTAAGCCTTGCCAAGCACTGCTTAAACAATGAATGTTTTAGCAGTGCTTAGCTGGTTTGCTCATTGCTAAGTGATGTGAAGCACTGGTAAGCAATGCCCTTTTAAGTATTGCTCACCCCAGCTAAGCTGGTTTGCTCACCACTATGCATTGCTGAGCATTGCCAGTTTAAGCACTGTTCAATGGGTTTGCACAATGCTAAGCAAAGTACCACATTTGTAAAAAATTCCCAATGGCAGTAAAGGGCTAGAAAACAGGCATATGTAACTGCAACAGGTAGGAATACAGCAGAACCAGTTGGATATTGATCTTGGCTGGAGCTATGGCAGGTGTGGAGAGGGTGCACACTTCTGGGTGCAATGGTTGGGCACTCTGGAGTCCAGGGTCATGGTTGGACTCCTTGTAAAATACCATGATGTCCGGCTGCTGCAGGGCCAGTATCAGGGATTGGAGTACAAGTCGGAAGCCTGGGACTGGCTGGCACATTATCTCACCAGTGCTGCAGGTATCCCCCACACAGGTGAGCAGGTCCATCATCATTTTGACAATCTAAAGTGATGAAGAGGGGACTTCTGGGCACCTGGGTCTAGGTTGCTAGAGATGGGAATGCCTCCCAAGTTTTTAAGTACTGTTTGCATTGTTTTACTGATACCTAATCTGAATTTGTGATAGAGGGGTATGCATAATGGTGTGCTTCTCTCCATACAGCTGCAGAGGAGAGAGCTCACAACCTAGATGCCCATGCAGGGCACCTGGCCAGGTTGCACCATAAGTGTGGTGAGTTCACTGTTATCTTGCAATCTATAGTCATATAAGCAAGAAGGAGTAATGTATTAACTGCCATTAGGTACATACAGTTTTGATTGTACTGCAATGAATGTGGTCATAGAGCTGGACTGCAATAAGTGAGTAATGCCAGGTATAATTCAATAAAGATGAAAGCAGGAAACCTGAGAATGTTTAGGAAATAAAGTTTTTACTGCATTAATTTTGAAATTACATCTGTATTGTAACACCTGCATTATACGAACTGTTCTGCAATAAAGACTGGAAAAATATACCACTCAATGTATGAAGTCACCACTAATAAAGCTGTGTTTTGCAATATGTGACTATTTTGAGCTGTTATTCATGAAATCGAGTATTATACCTGCAGTGAACTTAAAACACAAAGAATACCACTAAGTGACTAAAGGTTAGATAATAAAGAGTGTCCTGCTAAACTGTAGATTTGGAGCTGTACTAAAAGATATAATACATTATGATATTTGTTCTGCACTAAGATCTGAAGCAATAATAGGAACACCCAAGGTATATCGTGTATATCAGGAATGTCATGTGTTAACCGTTGCATTTCAGCTATATTCATTGCTGCTCTGAGGTATGCTGCTGTAGGCAAGTATGAAACTGTAATAGCTGTAGACTGCAAATATACCATCTGCAACTGTATATGGGTCAGGTAGCCAACCCAGCACATTGATATGGTTTCTACACATCACAGATATTTCCACCCACTGGGGGTACATAGTGTACACCTGCATTCTATGTATTAATGTACAGTTCACCTAAAATCTGTGTCATGCATGAATCTCGTGCATGTGTGTTTAACTGTTAGTGAGGTCTTGTACAACAGTCTACTTCTATTACTAGGTCATATTTTCTTAGCAGGTGAGCTCTAGACAAATATCAGTCAATCAATATGCAGCAGTGGCACAGTAGATGAGTTTGATAAATGCTTGGTGTAATGTACATTTTGTCACACACAGACCAGGGTTTGAGTCCAGTGACAAGTACTAGTAAATATTAATGAATCACTTATGTATTGTTAACAGATGTTCTCCACACAGGAATTACAGGTAAATAAATGGCTGCAGTAGCCTTTAGAATGTGTTAATAATTTGTGTGTTCAGATGTAACAGAGTGTTAACAGCATTGCTCAGCAATGTGAAAAGACATCAGAAAATAAAGACAACAAGTACAATACTAATAAAAGTTAATAAAATAAATAAAATGTGTACTCTTGGTATGGCTGTATGACTGGTGTGCTGTGACTGTCTCCTGATAGTCTAACCCCATGCCTGCCAAGGACAGCATGGTAGCCGTAAACTTTCTGTACTCTGCACGATACATGTCTCTCTAGTGTCACACTGTCATGGACTGTGATCACTGTTGCCTAATCCCTCTGTCACAGATCTGTCATGGGCATGAGTTATGTCAATAGCATAGTCACACTACATCAGTCCACAGTACACCTTGGTAGTCATATCTCTCCCCCTGACATGTAATAGTCCTCTGTAGTTGTACACCTGTAGGTGTTACAGCTTTGCCCATACTGTCCCATGCAGATAGCTTGAGAGGTATGTATGTGCTACAGAAACTATAGGGCACATTTATACATAAAGGAAGGGCCAACCTGTAGAGTATATAAGAGTACTGTTGCACAAAATATAGCCTATACAAGTATTAATGGACTGTATTTCTCTCTCCTCTCACCCTTTATCTGCATCATAATTTAATATTGTTATACACTGGTTATACTTTACTATTAACATATGTTCTTTTCAAAATAGTATGTTGGGCCTTGTGTTTTATTATTGTTATGTATTAAAATGGTTGCATACTAACATACCATGTTGAATTAACTATGTTGCTGGCCTTATGCCATAACTGTTACTGGCATGCTGTTACTATACTGACTGTTATCTGACTTATTGTTGTATTCCATATACTATGCAATGTTATGTTACTGGGTTATTTGCAATGTCCTGGCATGCTGTTATAACTAACTAAATGTTATGTTCATTACTATCCCATACACTTTGAAATACCTCAACACCATAGCTTGACTGGGTAGACCAGTTCCTGGCAATCAGCCTACCCTACCTTAGCCAGTTGTGGCACTAGGTCCCAGCAGATTTGGGACCCAAGCCAGTGGTGCCCCTTCACTGGCACTGCACCATCTATGGGTGGAACCACCTTAGGGGATGGATCCTGTCCCCCCCAGGAGCAGGGGTGGTGGGGAAATTGTCACCCAGGAAGAGCTACTAGTGATGGTGCACAGGATTATGCAGTGTGGATATGAGAATTGCCTGTGCTGGATTGAGGGCAGACTTGCCAACCTGGAGGGGCAAGGTGGCCCCGGCACCTCGCGTCCAGCACAGCCACCTTTGGGGCAGTGAAGGAGCAGTGTTGACTGCCTATGGGTGGGGAGCTCAGTCTCACTGCTGCCGTCTGCAGGCACATGGCTCTCTGATTCTTCAACACCCTCCCTGTCCAAGATGTTTACCCCCTCGTGTGTCACACGCTGCCCCTTTATGCTGTCTTGTTTGTCTTGTCTGTCTGCAAATGCAACCTATCCTACTCAACGTATTTCCCCACATGTACCTATATCTTTCCCCCAACATTCCACTCTTAATCTTTAAAAAAAAAAAAAAAAAAAAGAAAGAAAAGGGGGCGCCTGTTCCAAAAAAATTGCCCATGTATAGCTCTCTATTTTGCATCTGCATCCACTGGACACAATTATTAAATGAATTAATCAACACAGTTATGTTGCCCTCACCCCTCTCTCTGGGGTGTGAGGCTACAAATTTCAAATTTTCTACAACCTGCACAGAAATAGAGAGCTATGGTCCTTTCCTAACACCCTTCCTGCACATCCCTGCCTGCCTTTCAGTATGTTTTTCCTCCTGCTTTCCCCCATTTCACCACTTTCCTATCACCCCTTTTTTATTTTCTTTTTTTTTTTAAATTAGCACAGGTTTAAGTGGAGCTAAGCAGCACTGTGTGCCTCACCCCACAGCGCAAACCCACTTAAAACTGTTTTAAAAGTACCTTAATCACCTTCTGTGTTTCTGACCCTGTTAGGCATAGCTGCAAAATTATCACCCCCTGTCAAGTCTTGAACCCAGGTCCCTCTCAACTATAGCATAATGCATTAGCCCACTAGGCCACTCAGCTCTGCAGTAAAGTAAGTGTTTCCATAAACATATCCTGATTGCCAGTGACACACTGCAAGTACATATAATGGAAAATGGGCAGTGTAGGTGGGACTGTGATACAGACACTACAACAGTACATGGCCAATTAAATATTAATGGATGTACGTGAGGCCTGGGATAGCAGGTATAGCTGTCAACTGTACAGACTGTTGCAGAATGTCCACATTTGTGCCCCCTAGTTTTGGCACATTTTCACAAAAGCATATCTGTCTGCTACAGTACTGGCAAGTTATTAAAGATTGAGGTTAGAAAAGCATGACAGACATTTGAGCGTCATACCTCATATCCATCAGAAAACACATGATGATGCAATCCTTGTGTCACAGACTGCATGCACGGACATATATATTGCAAATACACCTACTGCAGCTGTGACTCAATATCTCAGCCTGTTGAATGCCATACATGCAGTATATTTTGCCACCCACAGTTCTGGGTTTGAATCCAGTGTGTTGCACTTCAATTACATTCTTGTCAATACAGCAAATCATGACTAAGTTATGAAATTTTAACCAAAACAGGTTGCTGCTACTGAATTAACTGCTACACATGTTAGCAAGTCAAAGGAGTGTAGATATGGATACACTGCACATATTCGTATAGCTTACCTATATGTCGCCTAATACTCTCTGATTGGCACTGTTACATAACAGATATACCTTAAGCACATGCCTTGACTGGACAATTATGGGTACCCTCACCCTGGCTCTGCTATAATGACAGAGCTGACACTGCTCCCTCAGTCATACATGCAGCTTGCTGTCCTCCAATGTGTTCACACTCCCCACTATGAGTCCTAGGGAAACAGCAGGAGCTGCAGGCTGCAACATATGCAGTTGTATTTTATGCTACCTGCTACAGACCTACCATACCTCACAACCCCCTAGAACAAGGGATCCACATGACACCCATACATAAAGATGTGGGGGTAAAGGTCAAGCAACAGGGACATGTGTCACAGTCTGCTCCTACAAACATACAGAGCTGATAGACCAGCAGCTACTGCAGCAGCATGCATAGTCTGATGGGTATGATGGTTGACACCCACGTCTCTTCCTCTTAATGACCTCAGCAAACAATGTTTAATGCTGAACTGCCAGATAATCATAAAGTCATTTGACAATGGCCAAACATACCATGGAAAAGTGTGGACATACCTCATAAATCTCAACAGTAGACAGTATTAGGACCTACTCTATGCAGTGCTGTAGACTCCACACCTCACTATTGTCCATCATACAGACTAAGAAAGGGGCTAAGACCTACACGAAGACCTTAAATATTGCACTGATGTGTCATGTCATTGGCTAATGAAGGTGCAACCCAGCTGTTCTGGATGCAATTAGCAAGTAATTTGTGCACAGGCAATTGACTGTTAATGAGCATTACCTACAAAGGGCAAGCAACTGCCTATGGGAAACCGGTCTGTAACTTCATATATCATGACAGACTGCAATTTATTAAGCATTTTTCTGCAGGATTTCTTCACAAAAGGATTACGTTTCTCTACCAGGTATGTAATATAAGCCCCATATAATGGCATGCAGATGGGAAGATGCAGTTATGGGGAATAGGGATTATAACAGTAGGCCTCTAGTACATCTCTGGGAATAACATGTAGTTGATACTCTGCTGTCCAACAGCTACAGGCATGCCTCTCAACTGTGCCTGCTGTGAATTACAGCACAATTGTGGCCCTCTCACTCCCTCCTGCAATGGTCGGCTCCTGTACAAATTCTACTGGATTATGTGGTAGGCAAATTGACAGTAAGTAAGGGTGGACACAACTATCATATCACATGATGTACTGTCATTCAGCACCTCCCAGTATGTGAATGGCACACAGGCATAGGTCAGGCATTGTAAAGATGTCCATGACTGTCCCTGATGTACTCTGGCTAGGTCACAGTTTAGTCAACATTTGTATGTCATTGCTTGATAGTTATGGCTGACATATCTGGCAACCCCATACAGCAAGAAGTCAGGTCATAGCCAGTATTACGGAGGGGGGACACAGGTCAAACCTCAGCAACAGAATGAACATATTGGTCATACAAAGTAAGAGTATGAATAGAGTGATAGATACTACTGTAGCATAACTGTTTTCTGAGGGTTCTGGTGTGTTATAGTCAGATCCACCATATTCCAGGAACAACCATCAATTATTGGCCAACCACCTGCCATACATCCTCAGGTGTCTGACAAAAGGTCTACATGCATCAGGTACATGTACACATTCAGCAAACATCTGTGTACTGGAGAGCTATGACACCTACAGAGAGGATAGACTAAAGAAGGTTTTCATTGCTGTCTGTCACTGTGGCACAGTGATGTTGCTGGAGTGTCCGACACATACATGTAATAACACACACCTATGTGTCTGACAGTGGCCATATGACATAGTAGTAGGACTTTGCCCACACTGGACACAGCACAGTACATGGCATTAATGGGTGTGGAGACATACAGCACACTCTGTCAAGGCACACAGGGACGTAACTGATATTGCTATTATGTTGATGATAGCGACATACATAGTGTGTTGCAGGGTATGGCGTGGGAGGTGGCAGTGGACAGTGCAGGGCACTTTGGATGTGCAGTGTCTGTACATAGTGGATATCAATATATCTGGTCCTGTGATGTAATCCTCCTCTTGTTGTATTTCAGAAAGGATGTATAGAAAGAGGCACACACCATTTTCAGAGGCTGAAAATAATGTCATCCAGGATGGCGTCAGACTGCATCACATCATTCTGCTGTCCAGGACTCACCACAATTGTGACCAATGTGCAGCACTGTGGGCAGACTTTGTCACAGCAGTCAACAATGTAGGGCTACAGGACAGAACCTACAAGCAAGTATGACACCGGGCCACAGATATGGTCAACACTGCATGACAAAGGGCTTCCAATGTGGCCAGGGACCATGCTGCCACCAGTGGAGGTCCTGCAGTGGAACAACCACTCTCAGCCACAGAGGAATTCCTGGCAAACCTGGGAACAACCAGCAGCTCCCAAGCATCCATCACCCCATGCATCGTGGAGGTGGGTGCCACAGCATCCACAGCAGAGGAGTGTCCAGGTAAGCTTCCTATGTTCATCAGTCTAATACTGTATCAGCCATTGTCACAGCCTCTGCATACCAGTACATGGGTGTCATGTGTATCTGCATTGGAGGGGTGGTTTGATTTTAACACACAGTTGTGAAGAATACTCAAAATGTCAGCAATGTAGGCAGTATCACATTAGCTACTGTACATGTTGATATACACATGTATTACCCTGTAATAATGCCACATTTGGTATTGCTGACAATACGTCTCCCTTACATTTCCATAGGTGCATCAGGTGTGGCTGGAGTCCAAGGTTCTGCACCTGGTAAGTGTGCTACATTTGTTGCATGGATCATATATACCCTATAAATACTAACGGCTGACATTTTGCCCTAGGCACAACTGTTATTCTTAGCCAGAGTACAATACTTGTATGTTAAATTTCAGAGGCCTTAACTGATGTGCTTTGAATGGGTAATCACAGTTGTGTATTTGCAGGAGCAGTAACACATATGCACTTATTTTTGAGGAGGTCTCACAGATGCCTGGTCACACACAATATGGTGATGGTACATACCTGAGGCAGTGACAGAAGTGGCATAGTATGCTCAAGACGGGTGCACTCTTTTTAAGGTGTAGGTCTATCACATTCACTGACATATTGCTTATCACACAGGATAGTACTTTCGACATTAACCAGACGTAGCTGCAGTGCATGTTATAAAGGGCCTGTCTTGTCTGTGTATATGTAGTCTGCATGTGTGTTGTGCATGGGATTGGAAATAACACTGGTATGTGTAACACAGTTGTGGCTCTTCATGTGCATGTGTATGTGTAAGGATTACCATACATAATAGTGCAGGTAGTAACGTACTTATTTTGTCTTCCTTCTCACAGGTGACCCTGGGGATTGGAGTGTCCACCCCTCACAACCTGATGTCAGTGTCTCATCGGACTCTGATGATGATGGTGGCCATAGTGAGGCAAAGGTGGGGTTGTTGGGGGCTGAATCCATTCCATAGGTGGACATCCCACTTCCTCACCCATTGTCCCCACACACAGTCAGTATGCCCCCAACATACCCAGTCCTCTGTGGCCACAGATATTGGACAGTCAGAGTGTGGCAAAATTGAACAGGAGAATGTGGTGACTATGGCATCAGTGAGTGTGGACACTAGCCATATCCAGAGGGCTGGTGAGGTCCCACAGAGGTAGATTGATGGGGTGCTCAAAGGAGGACTACTGCTCATCCACCACCTGTCACAGGTGTAACATCACAGATCACTCGATACATGTTTCTGTCCATCAAGGAGGCACAGGCACATTCCGAATGGAACACCAGATGGATGCTCAGGATTATGGCTGCATCACGGTCTGACATCCATGACTCTCTCCAACACATTGGTGATGCCATGCATCGTTTCACTGATGTAGTGGACAGATGGTGGGGTGAGATATTGTCAGTCCTTGACTACACATTGTCTGAGCTAGAACATGTGGTGAGAGTATGGTGTCAGACATGTGACCATAGGTCAGCAACAACATCCACTGTGAGTCCACGTGGCCATGCACATTTACGATCCCGTAGTGGCAGTACCCGCAGCACTACAGAAAAGAGGGTGCTGTTCACATCGTGACATGGCAGGCCATGGGAACGTAGTCCTGGGTGGTCCCATGAGGGACACAGGCCCAGCAGACACCAGTCACCATCAGTGACTAGCACCTCATCTGATCCTGGGCATGGTGGTGCCAGTGCCATTCTTGGCAGAGCCAGTTCCTGTGTTCATCACTGAAGATGGTGGACTGTCCAGTCTGCCATGTATGGTCCACAGCTGTCCAACATTCCCACATGTAGGGCTAGCACATAGCTTGACTGTGTATGCGCCCACCTTAATACATCACTGTCACATACAGGTTACCAACACACACAGCACCTTTCCATGGCCCAGCTGATCAGCACCCCTGCCGAACTCTCACACATCATTTCAACTGCTTGGCACAGCCTAGGCCTGTGGCAACCCTATGCCACACCCTGGGCATGTGATGATATCTATACCACATCCCTGCCATCCATACCATTGCTGCAGGTACATACAAATATGTGTCTGATGCACAGGGTGACTATAGTACATTGGATCTACCTGACAACAATGAAAGCTGTAAACACTGACAATGAAAAGACCGACACCGGAAGACCGACACCAGAAATAATCGACAGTTCGGAATCCTGACGCTGAAAACACCGACATGCGAATGAGCATGACTGTGTAAGTATGCAATAGTGACGGACTTTAGGGTTAGGGTGCAGGTAAGGTAAGTGTGCGATAGTGACAGACTTTAGGGTTAGGGTGCAGGTAAGGTAAGTGTGCAATAGTGACGGACCTTATGGTTAGGGTTTGGGTTAAGATTAGTGCATAGATAGTTGTGTATGCAAGGTTTAGTGTAGGTTTGTAAGGTTTTTGGTGTGATTGTGCTGTGTGTGTGTTTTTCGGAAAAGGAATTTGTTTTGTTGACTGTCGGGATTGTGGTTTGTCGGGCATGTGAACTTTCATGTTTTTCAACTGTTGGTGTTGTGGTGTCATTGATCTCATTGTCAGTGTTTTCATTTGTCAGTGTTATGAAATAGATCCAGTATATTACATGACATTTTGTAGTGTGGTTATGTTATGTCATGGCAGATGCTGTATGCTGTTGTGTGTTATGAGTATACATCAAAAAATTGTACCTTTGTTGCATGATGTTATGTTGGTGATGGTGTTGCAGACTGACACGTGTCTCTCTGAACTTTGTATGTTTCTGTTGCAGGAGTCTGAGTGGCTACACTATGGAGATTTGGTGGCAATGCAGCAATTCAGGATGGTATAGTAGCAAAGCAGAAATATGACATCAGCAAGGTACAGCTGTATATGTGCATGGATACCTAGATGCGTATGTGTTGAACAGTGTGTCAGGAGCAATGGGGGAGGACAGCATAATCCTGTACACATACCCAGTGACAAGGCATGCTACCCTTGATACGTGTCACCTGGGTGCTCTGTACCTACAAATGCAGGTGGTGGCAGATAACATTTATGCCTAAGTAGATGTGAGGAGCTATGCTGCTATTCACAGGGGCTTAAAATTTGTAACCATTGCACAAGCATAAGCAAGATAGACACCCTGCTGCAAGGGGATATATTTACACAAACACACACACACACACACACACACACACACACACACACACACACACACACACACTTACCGTTTTTGAGATTAGAACCCCAACCTATCTAGTAGTATATACTATAGTGCTATGTACTTATCGCATGCACCATGGAGCTTACATGTTCTGAGAGTGAATGCGAGTGCTGTTAAGGTGGATGGCATCAGCAGCTGTTGACAGGTAGGCCACTGTTCTGGAGGACACTAATCACAGGGCCATAAAATGATTGATCATTGCACAGACATAGGCCTGATGCAAGTCTGTACTGCTGTATGGGAAATATGTACACATGCACAAGGTGGTTGATGTGAGATTAGATCCCCTACCTACCATTTCACACTGCAGCTCACAGTACTAGCTGCATACACCACTGTTTACATTTGGTATATAGGTGGCTGCAGCACAACATCACTTTAAACCTTTATGTGGATATATATATATATATATATATATATATATATATATATATATATATATATATGTGTGTGTGTGTGTGTGTGTGTGTGTGTGTGTGTGTGTGTGTGTGTGTGTGTGTGTGTGTGTGTGTGTTACCTCTCTCTCTCTCTATATATATATATATATATATATACATATATATATATATATATATATATATATATATATATATATATATACATATATATATATATATATATATATATATATAGATCTAGGGCTATTGAACGAAAGTTCAATAGTCCTAATCCACAATAACCAAACGCACTTTAACAAAAGCGCTTTCACCAAAAAAGCACTTTCTTTAAAGTCCATTTGAAAAAAAAAAACAAAAAACAATAAATCTTCTTTTATGCAGGGGGCAAGCCCCCATGCACCCCCCCATGTGGGGAGCTGTGCCCCTCCACACCCCCCCTACTTTTATATTCTCACTCCGAGGTCACACTACAGTGGGGAAAAGGGAATTCTCCCTTAACTGAACCTTAGGGCGACCGGCACAACTAGCATACATAACCAAAAGTGCTGCTTTGGTGAACAGCACTTTCGGTTATGTATGTCCAGTGATTTCTGCTTCGACAGAAAGTGTCGTCGGGGATCTGTACAGATCCCATATATATATGTATGTATGTATATATATATATATATATATATATATATATATATATATATATATATATATATATATATATATATATATATATATATATATATATATGTGCGTCACACAGTGATAGCTAAGGGTATTCATGTCTGAGGGGGATAGGGAGAGACAAATACGTATATGTACCTCTTTGTATGCACAGATATACATTCACATATCAGTCCTTTAGGTAGATGAAGCATCAGACATGGGCTGAAATTAGCTATGTGTAGGAACATGCCCAGTGTGACCATCAGTACTTACAAGGTGACTCCAGGCCAGACCTACCTGTACTCCAGTCCAGGATTCTGTGTGTTACAGCCAATTGACTTCTGCACCTGATTCAACAGTCCAGCACCTCCCTGATATTATGTCCAAGGCATTCCCCAGCTGTGTGCTGCCCATAATATCTGAGTCATACCTAGGGTGTATACAGATTGTAATAGACTGTACATGGTTTTGCATCATATGTCTGGTATGTTTTACATGACATTGTGATTTTCTGGTACATCAGTGGCAAATCATTATAGGTTGACATTAGGAACTGATGAAAGACAGTTTCTTTACTGACTCCAAATATAGCAGATAACCCATGCTTCTGGATGACCTGTTATTCTCTGCACTTTATACATTTGTGTGGCCACGAGTTTATCCTTCTTCTTATATATGGGCCTTTGTCCCACTCCTATTCGTGGCTTTGTCCATATTTCCTGCTCTAAGTCATTGTAGGTATGCTGTGACTGGGGTACATGATGTAACACCACACACAGGTTTACAGGGTTTTCACTCCTCCGACTGTACATGTTTTTCAAGATGCCCAGCACTCCACCCCATATGTCTACTCTGTTCTTCAGACAGTTGTTTTATTTTTGTAATATACTACTACATGGTGCCCACTGACTTGTTGTAGGTTGTAGGTACTCACACAGTTAAGTGCCGGCCTTTAGATCCTGCTGCTACTCTGACTTGTTACAACTTGCTGTTATGTTATCCACCTTCTAGGTTACTCAGAGCATGTGTAATGTCCATAGCTGTGGGCCCCTGTCCCTCCATTGTCTCTGGCATTGTCCAGCTTTCTCACAGTAACAAATATTGACATATTGACAGTCTGTGAGACTCCTACCATAGGTGTACCTCACATGCAAAATTGTAGTTGCAGCCAGCTTTGAACCATGAACACCATCAACCATGCTAATGTTCTTAGCCCACTAAGCCACTCCAGCCACTGGAAAGTGAAGTTTAATTCCTGACAGTATCAACAGCAGACAGACATACACTCTGACCCTTGCATATTGAGCAAATAAAACATGTTGTCAGGTTGTTTGGGACAGCCCTGGGATTGCATGGTCTGCTGAAATAACCTTGCAAACATACTGTTACTGCAGTTGTATGGGAAAATGTCTGTGTTGGGGGTAGGTGACTCTAGCATTGACAGCCATGCATCTGTCCTATGACCCCACTGTTTGGCATTTCCCTCACATACAGCAGTGGGATTTGCTGCCTTGTGGCCTATTGCATATTATGGGGCAGACAGTATTGGACAGAGAGTTCCTTTTGTCTCATATAGCTGTCAATTCTCTGCAGGTATCCCAGTAGCCCACTGTATTCCCTTGCATACATGCAGCAGGTCCATACATATGCTACCATAGTCTAGTACCGCGTACATTTGTTGTACAGAAGAGTGACTTCCCTTGTGAATGCAGCAGTTGAGATAATGCTTCAGGGATGACTCTGATGCATGCAGTACACAGTCAATACATGGTAAGGTATAGGTTGTGTGATTTGGCTGGCATACTTTTTACTATGTATGCAAGTCAGAGTGAGGTGTCAGTCCCTAAGACCCTAGGTTGTCAGTGCATGTGCTATGTGTTGCCTCTTTGCCAAGGCCAGGGCATACTGGGCATGCCTATGTCTGCCTATAGGGACAGGCTCAGGGGGTTCCTCCTCCAAGTCCCCCTGTGGGCATGGCTGTGGGGACCTTGGCACTGGTGGGGGGGCTGTGTATCCCTTCCCTGTGATGATCCTGTTGCAGCTGTTTCCACAGGATCATATTGTGTAGCATGGCACATACTGTGAACATCTGTGCACATGTGGCTGGAGAGTACTGCAGGGCTCCACCAGATATATCAAGGCAGCGGAACCGTCACTTGAGCAGCCCAAACACATGTTCTATGATGTTCCTAGTTTGTGTGTGTGCCTCATTATGGCATTCTTCAATAGGTGTGTGTGCATTTCCGGTGGCTGTCATCATCCATGGTTCCAGTGTGTAGCCAGCATCCCCCCATAGTTGACCATATGGGATGTCCCCCCGGCAAACATCTGGTACAGCTGTGATGAATGCCAGATATGGGAGTCGTGATAACTGCCAGGGGTGCCAGCACACACAATCATGATAATGCCCTGGGCATTGCACATGACCTGGCAGTTGATGGAGTGATAGCCCTTGCAGTTGACATAGACTCTACCCTCCTCATTAGGTGGTGCTTTGATGTGGACATAAGTGTAGTCTATGGCATCCAGTACCTCAGGGTAGTGTGCTACATGGTGGAAGAGATGCATACTGCTGGCCCTCTCCTCAGGGGTGCCGGGTAAATAAATGTGCTCGCTGACATGTGTTTGCATGGCAGCCAGGAACTGGTGGAGTACCCTGGATGCAGATCCCTGTGAGACCCCCATCATGTCCCCAGTTGGGCTTTGAAAAGTACATGTAGCTAGTATTCTAAGGGCTACACATACCTTTGTTTCCATTGGGATGGATTCCCCTTTGTTGGTTCTGGGTCTGAGTTGAGGACGGCAAAACTCAGTGAGTTCTTGCAGTATATCCCTGTCCACCCTGTAGCACTCTACAATCTCCAACTCATGCAGCTCCTGGAAGGTTACCCTGGGCCTGAACACTCTTCTCCTTCTCAGTCTAGCCCTATGGTCAGCAGCAGCATCAGCGCTGCTCTCAGCCTCTACCACATAGAGATGCAGCAGAGCAGCAGCAGCCCATAGCATTCTGTTAGCTAAAATTACCAAGCCTGTACTCCAGTGCTGCAGAGTATGAAAAATCCGATTGTAGGGTGTATGCATACATTATAGTGGCATGCTGCAGATGCAGCCATTATGATTGGCTAACTATGATGCATTCCACCTGCCAGGTATATCAGTGAGGGTTTTGAATGGTCCAGTGTCGTTGGAACAGGGCTTACCAGTACTTTAGACATGATTAGCTTTCCCAGACTATTTTAATTTTTTTTTAAATGCCTTCCCTGCTAAACACTGTGGTGCGGCGCACAAACCAACGGTGTTGGTATAAACATTGCTCAACAGTCTGGACATATCCCCATGCATGTGCATGCTCAGCATAGCTTAAACCAGCTAAAACACATGCCCCAGAGCTAAACAAAGCTTAGCAGCAGTGGACACACCCCCCTTGCTTAGCTGAGCGGCAGACTGCTCAAACAGGCACCACTGAGCTCCAATCTGCTTAAACATTTTTTGACACACCCCCTTTTGATGTCAGCTAGCTGTTTTGCAGACACCAACATGGTTCTGGGGCTACATGGGTTTTATCTGCAGACACAGTGACCCATTTTTACTATTCGGTAACCCCAGCTCATTTGTATACAGTTCCTGGCACATAACCTGGATACTTCATTATTCCAGGGCCTACCTCCTTAGCAACACTGATATCTACCATTGTACATACTTAATGCAGGACTCTATAATGCATTATTCTCTCTTATGTCATCTTTTTACTTTTTAACATTTCTAATATTTTTTTTGCATAATGGCATGTTTACAAGCTGCTGCATGCTATGCAACATAATATGGGTATTAAAAAAAATATATATTGTTTTGCATTACTTTTTGGAGTCACAGGGCATAGTTTTGCACATATCTCTGCCTACTATAACATTTCTGACCTTCTAATTGACGTGTTACAACCCCTCTTCAATTTTTACATTTCTGTACATGGAAATTGTCTGTGTACACTTCTAACACCAGCACAGGTCCTGCGCGGATACCCATCTGCTTGCTGGATCGCAAAACAAACTCATTTGCATGCAGGTCACTTGCTTATGAGTTGATTTGCATGCCACGGACACTTCCATGTCAGCAAGCTCATGCACAGCCTTCTGCTATGTTTTCTGGATCACACGAAGCCTTACTTCCGTGTTAGCTCCATGCCACTATGCCTACATAGAAAATCCATCAGTGTAGGTTTTATTGAAGTCCCCCTATTGTCTTTTATGAATTAGTGAATATGAAATTCAGAAATTGTTCAGTTTTCCTTTGGGTCATTTGATGGGGATTGCAGATTCATAGGTTCATAGGTTGGTACTAGGCTATCAGCCCTAGGGCCTATACAAGCCTAGCCATAACAATTCCCTGTAGTGTGCAAAAAAGATCATTTTATTTCCATCACTTTGGTCACCAATATCTATATGGCCCTGGTGGGCTAAGCCACAGTGCTACTGCTGGCTTATACTACTGACTACTACTTAATACTCTCAACCACTGATAATGGAGCCACAGATCTATTCTGGGTCAAACCTCTGACATTTATTTGGTTCTCTCTCTTCCTAAATCATTGGTTATTTTGTGAAAATTTGAACGAAACACTTATGTGTAAGTTGTTATTCAGCTTCAGCTGTTCACCAAAGTGAACATTTCTTTTTGGTTCAGGACCTGTTTTAAACTGGCTGTGGAGAGTTGTATCACTTTCTATGTAAAGTGTGTTACTGAGGCAACTTTTGAAAACCTGATAGTCAGTGCTTCAGCTATTGTGTTGCCAGTCACTATCACTTCTTGTGAATCACGGCTTCTTCCATGTATTGCATTGCATTGCTTGGTCTATGTTATAACCACAAAGAGTTTACCTTTTTTATATACTTTATTTAAATTGGTGCTAATAATTCCATAATTTAATTTTACTTTATTTTTTGTTCTATTGTTTTTTGAGAAAATACCACTTCAGAGACTTAATACAGTATTTGTTTTTATTTTTGCTGCCTTTTCAGCACCTTTAATTTAAATGTATTATTATTTTTAGCAGTGTATTTTTCTGCTTTATTTATCTTACATTTTTATTCTGTTTAATAGCAAAGTCATAGCTGAAAATAGTTTGCTTAGCTATAAAGAAAATTAATACATAAAATGATAAAATAAAATGCCAATTCCTTTGTAGCATTCCTGAATGAGACTGTAGCCTATATTTATATGAGCCCAGCTGCAAAACAATATCATTTGCTTGTATGCATAAAGTTATAATTCAGGGGGAATTTAATAAAGCCTACATGGACTTATTTGCCATGGACGCATAGTGGCATGGTGCTTACATGGAAGTAAGCAGATGTGAGATCCAATAAAGGGAGCTGAAGGGCGTGCACGAGTGTGCAAACACAGAAGTGTCTGTGGCATGGAAATCACTTCATAAGCAGGTGAAATGCATGCAAATGAGGCAGGTAGAGTGATCCAGCAAGCAGATAGGCAGTCATGCACACCCCATGTTGGTGTCCGTAATGTACATGGAAACATTCTGTGTACAGGATGTAAAAATGACACCAGGGGCTGTAAAAGTGTACTTACAGTTGCAGAAATAGTACAGAGGGCACAGATATGTGCAAATGTAACCACTGTGTGTCCAAAACCATATGGAAAATAATGTAAAATAATTTTTTTTAATACCCTTGGTATGTTTGTGTGACGCGCAACAGTGTACAAACATGCTGTTATGGAAAAAAATATAAACTTATTGTAAAAACCAAAATTTGTGAGTATGTAACAGTAATGCATTACAGAACCCAGTCTGGAGTATGTACAATGTAGGACTACTGTGGTTGCTAATGAGGCAGGACCTGAAACCATGTAGTTTCCAGGTAGTGTGCAAAGATCTCTGTGCAAATGAGCTGGGATTACTAAATAGCACAAATGGGTATCTGTGTCTGCAGATCCCATGCATGTAGGAACAGAACCATGTTGGTGTCCACAGAAGAAGTAGCTGACATAAAAAGTGGGTGTGTCCACAACACATTAAGATCATTGGAGCTCAGCAGCACTTGTTTGCATGGCGCACTGCAGGGGGGCCATACGGTGACTGCAATGCTTTGTTTACCTTAGGGGTGTGTGTTTTAGCAGGTTTGAGTGTGTCTGCATGGTGTGCAGCCATGCTGAGCATGACCGTCAAAGGGGGTGTGTCTACTGCCTGCTAAGCTTTGTTTATCTTTTCGGTTTGGCTTTGTGCGGCACTCTGCAGTGCTCAGCAAGGAAGGCTGTCAAAAACAAAAAAAAAATGGCTGAGAAAGTCAATGATATATTAATTACTGTTGAGCCCTGTTTCACTTAAACTGGGGCCATTAATCCCGTTAATGATGTACTTGGCAGGTGGAATGCATCATAGCTAGCCAATCACACAGAGTATACCTAGAGAAGAGCACTATAAAGTATGCATACACCCTACAATCTGATTTTCACCCATAATCTGCACCATTGGAGAACAGACTTGGGCATTTTAACCATGAGAATGCACGGGAATGCTGCAGGTCTGCTACATATGCATGAGCTAGATACTGAGGTCAATGCCTCTACATTATCTGGAGATTGCAGACCACTACAAGGTGGACAGGGACATACTACAACAACTCAGTGAACTCTGCAGACCTCAACTCAGATCCAGAGTCAACAGAGGGGAACCCATCCCAGTGGAAACAAAGGTATGTGTAGCCCTTAGAATACTACCTACAGGTACTTTCCAAAGACCAACTGAGGACATGATGGGGGTCTCATAGGGATCTGCTTCCAGGGTACTCCAACAGTTCTTGGATGCCCTGCTACCACATGCCACTGAGAACATTTATTTTCCCAATGCCCCTGAGGAGAGGCTAGGCAGTATCATGTAGCACACTACCCTGACGCACTGGGTGCCATAGATTGCACTCATGTACGCATCAAGGCACCACCTGCTGAAGAGGGTAGAATCTACGTCAACTGCAAGGGGTACCACCCCATCAACTGCCAGGTCATGTGCAATGCCCAGTGCATTATCAAGAATGTGTGTGCTGGAAGCCCTGGCAGTTATCATGACTCCCATATCTGGCATACGTCACAGCTGTACCAGATGTTAGCTAGGGGGACATCCCATATGGCCATTTACTTGGGGATGCTGACTACGCACTGGAACCGTGGATGATGACATCCATCAGAAATGCACACGCACCCACTGAAGAATGCTATAATGAGGCACACGCACAAATCAGGAACATCATAGAACATATGTTTGGGCTGTTGAAGTCATGGTTCCAGTGCCTCAATATATCTGGTGGAGCCTTGCAGTACTCTCCAGCCACATGTGCACAGATGTTCACAGTATGTGCCATGCTACACAACGTGATCCTGCAGAGAAACTGCAGCAGGAAGAGCAAAGGGAAGGGATACACAGCCTCCCAACAGTGCCTAGGTCATCACTAATGCACCCCTAGGGGGACTTGGAGGAGGAACCCCCTGAGGCTGTCCCTGTAGGCAGATATAGGCATGCCCAATATGCCGCGGCCTTGGCCAAGAGACAATGCATAGCACATGCACTGACAATCCAGGGCCCTAGGGACTGACACAGTACTCTGACTCACATACATATCAGTAAAAATGATGCCAGCCAGGCCACACAACCTGTACCTCACCATGTATTGGCTGTGGTCCTCATGCATTAGGATTCACTGAAGGCGAATTGCCGAGGTACCAGGACAGATGTATTAAATGAATATTTTCTTTCATCCTATTACTTGACTCCTTTTGAATTTTTGGTGTATTTTCAGCTGTTGGTGTTGGAGTTGGAGTATATGTTTTTGTCCTCATGCATTAGACAGAGTCAGCCCAAAACTACAGGTGTGTCAACTGCTGCATTCACAAGGTAAGTCATTCTCCTGTACACCACTTGTAAGGGGTACTACGATATGGTAGCATATGTATGACCTGCCGCATGTATGCAAGGGAATATAGTGGGCTATACATAGTGTGCTACTGGGCTACTGCAGAGATGTATTGTGGGCTACTGGGCTACTTGTACAGATCTAACAGCCACTTGGGACAACAGGTACTCTGTTCTCTAGTATGTGCCCCATAATAGCCACTAGGCCACATGGCTGGAAACTCCATGACAGTAGTCCAGGGAGATACCAAACAGTGGGGTCACAGGACAGTCACACGACTATCTATGCCAGCAGAATATAGGCTTGTCATCCCCCACCCCAACATATCAGTGTTGCCATACAACTACTGTAACAGTAAGTCTGCAGTGATATATCAGCAGACCAGACAATTCCTCTATCTTGTGGGCAGTGTGAGGAAGGACCCCTTTCTGTTTGGTGGCTGGTGTGGCTCAGTGGGCCAGCAACAGTAGCATGTATAATGGTACTGATGGCTTGAATCTGCCAGCATCCAACGTCTTTTTCATGTGAGGTACTCATATGGTGGTAGTCCCACAGACTCTCATAACCCCTCAATCCGTTACTGCAAGACAGCTGGACAAAGCCAGTGTGAATGGGGCACAAAGGGCCATACCTAATGTATAACAGCAGGCTGCAACAGGTCAGAGTAGCTGCACGATGTAAAGGCCATCAGTTAAATGTGTCAGTAGGTACAACAAGTTAGTGACCTATGTACAGTATAGCAGCAGGAAACTACAAATGTATGAGGAACACAGCAGACATATGGGGTGAAATTCTGGACTTTCTGCAAAAACGTACAGGGAGAATTATGCAGACTGTCACCCTATGTGTGGTGTTTCACCATGTACCCCAGTCACATCATACTTCTCAACCTCTTACAGCAGGAAATCTGGCCAAATAAAGTGAGTAAAAGTGGAACCAAGGCCTAGAACTTGGGGCAGGTTTTAAATATTTGCTCCTACAAATGTAGAATTTAGATAGAATAACAGGTCCTGCATTAGCATGACTCTCCTGCTGTGCATGGAGTCTGAAACTCAAATTTCTGCCATTATTTATTTACTTCAATCTGCACTGATTTTAACTAATTTTCCAGAAAACCACAATGTTATGTGATACAGGCCAGAAATATGTGGCAAAATTCAGGACAGCCTGTAACGCTTTCTACAGTCCTGATGTTTGAGTCATATGTGAAGGACAGCAAACAGCCGGGGAATGCCTTGGACAATATCAGGCAACTGTAGTACTACGGTAATGGGTGAAGCAGCCAATGGCCTGCAACACACAATAATCTTGGACTGGAGTACAGGTAGCTGTGGCCTGGAGTCACCTTATAAGCATTGACAGTCACACTGGGCATGCTCCTCCACTTAGCTAACTCGAGCCCAAGTCGGTTGCCTCTACCACCCAAAAACCTACAATGTGGAAATATTTTTGTACATACATACAGCTACATATACATATTTGTCTCTCCTTATCCCCCTCATGCTTGATTAGTGTATATATCAGTATGTGGCAAACATAAATGTGTATATATATATATATATATATATATATATATATATATATATATATATATATATATATTATATAATAACAAGATGTATATATAGCTATATAAAGTACAATGATACATACACTCTCCACATATTGCTACATAACAGATTTATATTACTGACACACACAACTAAATTTAAGGAGAACAACCCTGTTGTATACATTGATATAGATATGGGCAGGAATGCAGGAATGTTCCCACATACCCTTGAATGCTGGGGTTATCTGCACATACACATCACAACAGCTGTCCGATGGCACCAGACCAAGGCCACAACAGTACATAATCCACTCACCCACAAACCCCTGAGCCTGTTGGCTGTCACTCTGCAGACAGACATAGGTACGCAGGTGGTGTAATGTACAATGGGTGCAATGCATTCCTTGGACAGGCCATTTTGTTCTTGGCCACATGTCTGCATATCAAACTGCAAATAGTCACATATGGCCAGACTGGTAAGTGTACACACATAACAGGGATATTACCAGGTATCCCCCCAGGACACTAGATGCAATAACAGTACCAAACAGTATCACTCTGCAGGCCACACATGATGTCTAACACAAGGCCACTTTGTATACTCTACAAGTTCTGTGCCTGCATCAACATCTACAGCAGACATAACCTGTGGCATGTGTCATAGGTACTGTGAGCTGTAGTGTGTAATACTAGATATGTGGGAGTTCTAATCTCACATCCTCCAAGTGTGTGTGTGTGTGTGTGTGTGTGTGTGTGTGTGTGTTTGTGTGTGTGTGAATATATCCCCTCCCAGCACTATGGACATGCCCATATGGGCTGTCTCTATGTAATGGTATGCATTTTATGGCCCTGTGACTGGCTGCAGGCCTCTAAATTCCCAACTATTCAAGGCCTGTGGATGTCATCCACCTTAAGAGCACTAGCTGATAACCAGCCAACAGATAAACTCCATGGTGCATGTGATAAATACTGGAAGTTGTACTGTGTAATACCTAGATAGGTAGAGGTTCGCATCTCGCAGCATCCAGCTTTTGTGGGTGTTTAATATATCCCCATGCAGCACTTCAGACAAGCCGATATGGGCTATCTCTGTGCAATGGTTATGCATTTTATGCCTACATTGGCCTCCGTTACAAAGCCTGCTGATGTTGTCCACCTTAAGAGCACTGGCTGACAGGGAACAATCAGATAAACAGCATGGCGCATGCGATAAGTACTGTATGTTATAGTGTGTAACACTATATAGGTAGAGGTTCTAATCTCACAGTGTGTAAATATGTCCCCTTACAGCACTAGAGACATTCCCATGTGGCCTACCCATGTGCATTTGTTTTGCATTTTATGGCCCTGTGACTAGCCACTGGCCCTAAATAAATATGTCCCTTTACAGCACTAGAGACATCCCTATGTGGTCTACCCCTGTGCATTGGTTATGCATTTTATGGCCCTGTGACTAGCTGCTGGCCCTAAATTGCCCTCCTCTACATAAGCATAATTGATGTCCACCACCTTTTACAGTTGTACATGCAGAGTACCTAGGTGACATGTATCAAGGGTAGTAGAGTGTGTCACAGGGTATGAAAGCATAATGACTGACTGTCCCCATTCTCCCTGACACACTGTTCTACACATATGCACCTAGGGAGCCATGCGTGTATACTGGCATATCTTGCTGACATCATATTTTGCTGTGCTGCCTTGCCATTCTGTGCTGCTGTATTGCCACCTTGTGTCCATAGTTGAACCACTCAGACTCCTGGGACAAAAACATACACAGGACTGTGACATATCTTTCATTGTGTAACACTACCGCCAGTGTACCATCAGGCAATGATGATACACAATGTTTGATGTGTACTCATACATGCCAGCATACAGTATCTGTTGTGGCCCACAACAACTGCCATGGCATAACACTACTGTGCTACACAAACACATATAAAGTTATATAGTCACCCTGTGCATCAGACACATATATGCAGGTCCCCGCATTGATGGCAGGGATGATAGAGATGTGGCACAGGTATCATCACATGCACAGGGTGTGGTGTGGGGGTGCCAGAGGGCTAGGCTGTGCCAAACAGTTGACAGCATGTGTGTGAGTCAGGAAGAGGTGCTGGCTACATAGGCCATGGAGAGGTGCCGTGTGTGCCTGTAGGTGACCTGCATGTGACAGTGGTGTTGGAGTGTGTGCATGTGCAAAGTCAAGCCCAGTGCTAGCCCTACACATGTATATGGTGGACAGCTGTGGACCATACATGGTAGAGTGGACAGTTTACTGTCTCTGGCCATGAACAAGGGAACTGGCTTTACCAGGACTTCCACGGGCAGCACCATGCCCAAGGTCAGATACTGTGCTAGTACTTGATGGTAACTGTGGTCTGCTGGGCCTGTGTCCCCAAAAGGACTGCCCAGGACCACATGCCCATGGCCTGCCATGTCATGGTTTGGACAGCACACTTCCCTCTGTAGTACTGGAGGTGTTGCCACCACGGGGATGTGAGTGTGCACGGCCACAAGGACTCCCAGCAGATGGTGTTGCTGGCCTATGTTCACGTGTCTGACACCCAACCCAACCACATGTTCCAGTGCAGACAATGTGCGATCAAAGACAGACACTGTCTAGCCCACTGTCTGTCCACTACATTAGTGAAACATTCCATGGCATCACCAATGCAGTGGTGGCAGTCATGGATGTCAGACTGTGCTACATCCATAACCCTAAGCATCCATCTGGTGTTGTGTTCAGATCATGCCTGTGCCTCCATGACAGCCCAAAACATATGACATGTGACCAGTGATGTGACACCTGCAACAGGAGGTGGATGGGCAGCAGTACTCCTTCAAGAACCTCGGTCAATCTGCCTGTCTGGAACCTCACCAGCTCTCTGGCTATGGCCAGTGTCTACACTCACTGACACCATAGTTCTTACACTGTCCTGTACTATGTCACCACCCTCTGTCTGTCCGGTATCTATGGCCTCTGGTGACTGGCTATGTGTGGGCATACTGACTGTGTGTGGGTCAATGGGGGCAGAAGAGGGATGTCAACCTCTGGGGACAGATTCAGCCACCAAAAACCCCACCTGTGTCTCACTATGGCCACCATCATTATCATAGTCCTTTGAGACATGACATCAAGTTGTGAGGGAGACAGACTCCAACCCCTCTGTTCACCTGCGAGAAGCAAGACAAAAGCAGTACATTACCACCTGCACTATTATGTCTGGTAATCCACACAGACTTATTAAGATGAGGCTCCACAACTGCATTGCATGTCCCACATCTTATTATCTCTGACCCCATGCACAATACACAAACTCACAACAACATATGCAGACAACCCAGGCCCTGTATAACATGCACGTCATCTACATCTGGGTAATGTTGCCAGTACAATACACCTGTGAGGTATGCAATATGACAGTGTATGTGACAGAACTACACATAAAACCCAATACACCTATCTTAGGTTCATAGTTTCATAGGTAGGTACTAGGCTATCTGCCCAAAGGTATTTATAAGCCTAGCCAGAATGTGTTGGCTTTCGCCACCCCCTTAGATTAGTTCCCTGTGCCTCTGTCCAGCAGGGCCACTGAATTGATCCCCGAGATAAACTTTCTGTTTCTCATCCACTCATCAAGATTTCTTTTGAAGAGTGTTAGCAAGGTGCTCTGCCTAATGTAGATTGGGATCTTGTTCCAAAGCATGTGAAGTCTCTGGGACAGGAATCTATCCCTCCAGCACATCCTATTTATTGTTGTGGTGAGGTTGAGATCCTTAGAGCGTGTGGCTCATGGGGATAAGGTTTTCTTTAGGTGGAGCATGTCCATTAATTCTGGGTTGGACATGGCCTTGTATGTCAGGCAGAGATCACCTCTGAGTAGGTGGTATGCAACCGAGTACAGCTGTAATTTCTTCAGTCGAGCTGCATAGGGCATCTGTTTGAGGCCAGTGATCCTCTTGGTGAGGTACTTCTGAGGTCTTTCCAGCTGTTGCTGGTGTCTTGTAAGGTACATCCCAAATGGGGCGTTGTACTCTATGATGGGTCTGATGAGTGATGAGTAGAGGGGCACAATGACCTCTTTTGATCTGGATGCAAACCCTTTTGTGATTAGGTGGGCCACGTAGAAGGATTTTCTAACCACTTTGGCAATGTGATGATCAAAGGCGAGGTTACTGTCTACTTGGGTCCCCAGATCCCTTATCACGTCTTCTGTATTTAGGGGACTACCACCTATGTAGTAGTTTGTGGGTATTTTGTTTTTTCCAAAGGGGATGACTATGCACTTTTTGGCATTTAGCTTGAGGCCATGATTTTGACACCAGGTATCCGTCTCAGTGAGACCCTTTTCGAGGATGTCTGTGTCAGCCGGAGAGTCAATTATAGCCCCTAGTTTGCAGTCGTCTGCAAACTTGGTCAGCCATTGTCCTCCTGTGCTTGCCTGTACTTCTGAGAAGTATATGCTGAACAGGAGTGGTCCTAGGACTGAGCCCTGGGGAACTCCACTTGTAACCGATTTAGAGTCGGACCTAGCTCCCACGACTCTCACCATGTGGGTTCTGTCCATGCGCCAGTTGGCAACCCATTTTGTGATGTAGGGATTTATGTTCAGGCTGATGAGCTTGTCTATAATACCAGAATGGGGAATGATGTCGAAGGCCTTTGCGAGGTCTAGGTAGGCTGTGTGTACCACTTTTCCCTCATCTATAGCCTTTGTAACTGCCTCAAAGAAGTCCACCAGGTTTAGGAGGCATGATCTGCCCTTAACAAAGCTGAACTGGGTAGGGTCCAGTGTTTGCAGGTTCCCAATGTCCCTGTTAATGAGTTCCATGATGATGCGCTCCATAGCCTTGCAGACCAAGCTAGTCAGGCTTATAGGGTGATAGTTCCCGGGGTCTATTGTGGCTCCACCTTTGTGAAGCGGAATAACCGCTGTTGTGCGCCACTCTATGGGTACGTAGCCTGTGGAGAGGCTGAGTTTGGACAGTGTGTTTAGGTGAAGGGTTAGTTCATCTTTGAGCTCGTGTAGGATGCAGCCTGGGACACTGTCCGGTCCCATTGATGCTATGTTTTTGGCTTTGGAGAGGGCTGTTTTAACCTGAGTGTCTGTGATTTTAGGGACTCTACATTCTTCTGGTATGGTTATGGGCCCTCTTGGGGGTGAGAGGGGGTGAAGTTTGCGCTGAACTTGTCTGCCAGGATATTGGCAATATCGGTCAGTTCAGTGTATTTTATGCCATTCTGCACTAACTCCGAGCAGATCTGAGCATTGCCACTTAGATTCATGACATAGCTAAAGAATGCCTTGTGGTTATCTTTGGAGTCCTTGGCAATTTTTCTTTCAAAGCTCACCTTGGATGATTTTATGAGGGATCGAAGTTTCTTGCTGATACTGATCAGGGTTGACTTCCCTTCTTGGGATTTTACTCTCTTCTGTACTAGTTTCCTCCTTTTATTGTGTAGCTTGTTTATGGCAGGAGCCCACCAGACTGGTTTCATTTTCTTGGAGGAGTGAGTCTTGGCTTTGCTTGGGATGGCATGATCCATGCATTCTTGTAGGTGCCCATAGAATGCATTAGTGAAGGATTTTGCAGCTTGGGCAGTGTTATCCTTCAGCATGGGGGCTTTAAAACTTTCCACCTTGGTCTTAAGTAATGTGAAGTTTGCTTTTGAAAAGTTTTTCACGGTGGTTTTTTTGTCTGGGGGTGGGGGGCAGAATGTGGATATCCAAAGTGATTTGTTTATGGTCAGATCTAACCAGTGAGGGGTTGACCTCCGGTGTGGAACACCGGCCACCCATGTTGGTGATGACCAGGTCCAATATGTTGTCACCTCTGGTGGGTATGTTGACCAGTTGAACCAGGGTGTTTGAGTTTATAAATTTTAGGAAATGTTGGGCAAGGGAGTTAGTACTTCAGTAGTTCTCCCAGTTAATATTTGGGTAATTGAAATCACCCAATATTAGGGTGTTTGGTAGGACCTTTATGTTTCCCAGTGTTTCCAAAAATGTGGAATGGGGGTCCTGGGACATGGTGGGTGATCTGTAGCAAGCTACAATTTGAATTGCAGTTTTGCCCATTGTTAGTTGCACATGGATGATCTCTGAAGCATCGTGCTGTGCCACTAACCTGGAGGTGTGGGTATCCTTGATGAATATGGATACGCCCCCGCCTTTTGTATTTCAGTTTGGGTTCTGTGGCCGAAATGTATGGTATGAGTTGTAGCCTGGTAGTGCTGGGGTGCTCTCTGGAGCCTTAAACCAGGTTTCTGTTACTGCACATATATCCATTTTCTCCATACTGGGGAGTGCCTCGAGTGCATGCATTTTGAGGTTCAGGCATTGGGTAGCATTACCCTCAGTTTTTTGTTACTTGTGCTATTTACGGCGGTGGGTTTGTCTTTTGAGCCTTGCCTAAAAAAGGCACTATGGGGGTGGCAAGAGCCTTGGCCAGTATTCAAAAGCCTACGGGTGACAGGTGCAAGCCGTCTCTAGTCAAGCAGTGTGGCTTATCGAGCATGTCGTCCCAGGTGGACAAACACAGGATCCCCTTTGAATGACACCAGAAACTTAGCCAATTGTTGAAATTGAGATTTTTTTCTTTATACCGTGGTATCATTCTTGGTGAGGGCAGGATGCCACTCAGGGTCAGGGTCATACCGGCCTGGACTATGTGATCAGAGAGCTCTTCCATTTCTCTTTTCATGTAGTCCAGAGAGGTACGGCTCAGGTCATTCACACCAACGTGGACAATGACAGAGTCATATTTGTACTTGTTCTGTAGCGACCTGAGTGCTTGTGTTATGTGGTGGATCCTGGCGCCCGACAGGCAGCTAACAATAATCTTCTCCTTATTCAGCTTAGTGAATGGGACGACAGTGTGCCTGACTCTATAGTCACCTATTACTAGTATGTTGGGTATGTTATTTTGCCTTAAGGGCTGTGATTGCATGGCACACTGGTTTTGTGAAGTATGTGTTTTATGGTTTGTGTTGGGAGGTGGAGGTTGCTTGGATGTTTGCTTTGCCACATCTTGACAATAATATGCCAGTTGTAGTAACACTGCCTCAGGTAAGTACCTTCTCCCTATTGTGTTTGAATGGGGATCTTGGCGTAATTGCCTCATGTATAGCAGGCTGTGTAGTTGCTCATAACCATAAGTGCAAACATGTTAATATTTGTAAAAAATACACACCTGTCATTTCCTAGGCTATGCACTGTATTTAACTGCTCTGAAATGGAACATACAATTATTCTACTCTGGCTTAACACAACAGTTGTGCATAAGGCAAAATGGTAGCCCTTAACTTTCATAGGGTATGCATGATCTGTAAAACAGCAGTATCACACTTACCAGGCACAGGACCAAGAACTCTGGCCACACCTGACAGACGTATGAAAAGGTGAGGGAGAGGTATTATCAGCAACAACAAATGTTGCAGTGTTACAAGATAATATGTGCATATATCCACATGTACAGTAGCTAATGTGATACTGGCTGTATTGCTGACATTCTGAGTGTGAGTGCACAACTGTATGTAAAAGCTAAAGCCCCCCCCCCTCCATGCAGATAGACCTGACACCCATGTACTGGTCTGTAGAGCCTGCCACAATGAGTGCTAATGAACACAGTAAGCTTACATGGATGATCCTCTGATGTGGATGCTGTGGCACCCACCTCCAGGATGTATGGTGTGATGGTTGGCTGGGAGCTGTTGGGTGATCCTAGGTTAACACAAACAACAGCTGTTCAGCACCCAATGTTCAAGAAAAACAGACGACAGTTGAATAAAACAAACAAAACTATAATACACAGAGCTTTACGGGACACCTTTTTCAATGATTACAACATAAGGTTCATAAAAAATTCCTAAAAATAAAAAAAAGACATCACATGACCATAGCCAGGACCATATGACCCAAAATTCAATATACCATCATATAAGGCGTATTATCCATTCATATTCCTAACAAAAGGTACCAGTTTAGCCCCTATAGACTGCTTGATAGGGTGATCCTAGGTTAACCAGGAATTCCTCTGTGGCTGGGAGTGGTTGTTCTGTTGCAGGCCATCCACTGGTGGCAACACAATCCCTGGCAACAGCAGCTGCCCTTTGATGTGTGGCATTGACCATATCTGTGGCCCTGTGTCGAACCTGCTCGGAGGTCCTATCCTGTTGGCCAATATGATTAACAGCCCTCAAAAGGTCAGCCCACAGTGCTGCCTGCTGTTCATGATTGTGACATCCCCTTGACAGCAGGATGTGATGGTTGAGTCTGAGGGCATCCACTATAGCATCATTTTCTACAGATGAAAATGGAGAATGTCTCCATCAGTACATCGTTCCTGCAAGACAACAAGAGGGGAACACATTAAGGACCAGATACATGCATGTGCACTATGTACAGACCCTACACACTCATAATGGCCTGCACTATCCACTGCTCCCTCATACATCATACCCCACAGTCTGGCAACACACTACATGTGTGGCTATCACGAAGATAGTGGCAATACTGGGTAATGTCCCTGTGTGCTGTAACAGATTCTGCTGTATGTCTCTACATCCATAACTGCAGTGTACTGCAGTGTGTCTCCTATGGGCAAATCCCCACTGATATGCCATAAGGCCACTGTCAGACACATAGCAGCCTGCTATTCCAACAACTATATGGGGACAGTCTAGCAACACCAGTGTGCCATGATGACAGACAGCAATGCAAACCTGCTGTTGTATATGTTCCCTGTAGGTATCATACCTCTCAGCTATGCAGATGTTTGCAGAATGTCACCATGTTTGTCTCATAGATGTGGTCCTTCTTGCCCAAACTTGTGGATGTCTGACAAAGGGGGGGTGGCCTAATGGTTAAGGTGTTTGCCTTACAAACACAAGGTGCAGGGTTTGAGTCTCACAACGGATAATTGGCTAGGCTTAAAATGGCTCGCAAGGACAGGTAGCCTAGTACCAACCTATGAACTTAAAATGGTTGTCCACTGATTGATGACTGCTGTCAGAAAACTGACACAGAATCTAACTGTCACCCCTCAGACAGCACTTATGCTACAGTAATATCTGTTACTCTATTCACATTCTTACTTTGTAAGGTCAATATGTATACTCTGTCACTGAGTGTGAGTCTTTGTCCCCCCATTAAATATGGCTTTGTCCTGATTTCTTACTGTGGGAGGTTGAGAGGTATGTTAGGCATAGCTCTTAACCAGTTAGGGACAAATGTTCACGAAACAGGGACTTAGCCAGAGTACATCAGAGACATTCAGGAACACTTTTATAATGTTACTACTATTTATGTGTGCCATTGAAAGACTGAGCAGAGGTGAATTACAGTAGATCGTTTGATGTTACAGGAGTGTACACTCTTAGTTACTGTCACTATGTCTTACGTGTACTCCACTATCTTTACTACAACAGCTGACCATTTTAGGAGGGATGGACAGGGACAGAGCAGAGATATGATTCAAAGCAGGGACAAATGAGAGGCATGTCTGTAGGTACTGGACAGAAGAGTATCACTGACATGACATTAACATTGGTCTAATACAAGCCTACTGTTTTAATCCCTATTCCCCATACCTCCATCCTCCCATCTGCTTCCTGTTTTATGTGGAAATGTAATACCTGGTAGAGTGATGTATTCCTTTTTTTGAAGCATTCCTCTACAAATACGTTGCACATACACTGTCTGTGTGAGTAAAACCACATACAGACCTGTTCCCCATAAGCAGTTGCTTGCATTTTGTAGGTAATGCTCATTAACAGGTAATTGCCTCTGCACCAATCTGTGGCTCAGAACTGCTAATTTAAGCCAAAACAGCTGAATTTCACTATCATTAGCCAATGACATGCCACCACAGTGCAATATAAGGCCTTCGATAGGCCTTGGCTCCTTTCTTAGTTTATGAGATGGACATTACTGAGGTGTGGAGACTACAGCATTGAGAGGGTAAGTACAAATACTGTCCACTGTAGAGATATATGAAGTATGTCCACAGTTTGGTCAGTGTCCCATGAAATTGTGGTCACCTGGCAGTTCACTGGCAAACATTGTGGGTTGAGGTAAAAAAGGGGAGAGAGAAGTGTCACACTTCATACCCATCAGAATATGCATGCAAGAATCTTCCCTAATAAATGGATCAACAATCCTTGGAAGAAGGGTTTTTCTCTCATCGAGACTTTAAAGATCTTTACATCTTCTTAGTACTTGGAGAAAATACTCTGATATTTTTGTTATGTGTAACCATCTCTCTCTAACCAAAGATATTCTCATTTTTTCATATAGGCCATATGTACATATTGTATATAGTTTGTCATTTGTTTCATTTGTATTCTAGTAGAAATTATGATTTGTCTTTTGACAAGCAAAAAAATTTGAAAAAAAAAGAATATGCATGCTAATGCAGTAGCTGCTATTCTATCAATTCACTATCTTTGTAGAAGCATACTGTGAAACATGTACCTACCTATGGGCCTTTGCCCCCCTTTATGTATGGTTGTGTCCAGATTCCTTGTTATAGGGGGTTCAGAGGTATGGTCGGTCTGGAGCAGCTACCTTAACATACAGGTGTGTATGCTCCAGGCTGCAGCTGCTGCTGCAGCCTAGGACACAATGGGGTGGGGAGTGTGAACACTTTGGAGGCCTGCAAGCTGTACGTGTAAGTATGGCAGCTGTGGAAGCCCTGTTGTTACAGCAGAGCCAGGGTAAGGGTACCTGTTACAGTCCAATCAAGGCATGTGCTTAAGGTACATGTGTTATGCAACAGTACCAATAGCAAAGCAGTAGGCAGCATATAATTAGGCTATAGGACTATATCTGCAGGCCTGTGATTTGCAAATGTGGGTAGCTGATAATTCAATAGAAGTAACCTATGGGGATTAAAAGTGCATGACACAGTCATTACTTGCTGTGTTTGCAACAATATAATTGAACAAAACAGTGTAAGAAACTTCTCTGTGTGAAAGATTTTCAATCCATATATATCTAGTTAATCATTGTATATTAATCAGATCAGATAATGGTAGTAGAGGTAGTGAATGCATCCTAAGTAGAAAAATATATATATTTATTTATTTATTTTTAGTTTGTTAACCGGGAAAGTCCATTGGGACATAGTGAGCCCTTTTTCAATGGAAGCCCAGGGAGGAAAGCTCCAAGTACACACATAAAAATATATATTGGCAGTTAATACAGTTATTAATACAAAAAAATTGTAGTGACAACAGTAACTGAGATTTTATACAATTTTTACACAGAATAACACAGGCATTACACAATTTAAACAATATAAAAGCAAGACTGAAGGGATAACTAGATTTCAGAGGAGTTAAGAGATGGAAAGTATTTTTATGGAGAGATCAGAGGAGACAAAGCAGGAGAAGAACAATAGGGGAAAGCCAGAGCTTTTGAGATGTGGCGTTTGATTGTAAGATGGATGTTGAGGAAGTTTAGGTGGGGTGGGAGCAGGAGCTAATTTGAAATATCATTTCAATAATAATGAATAATTTGAAATATTATACAGAATTACTAATTATTTGAAAGCAATCCAAGCAGAGTAGGTAGTCTGTTTCCAGTCGAAAATCCTTTATTAAGTATACAGACAAGCAATCCAAGTAAAACAAAAATAACAGAGTAATAGTTTCCTCATAAGCTTTCTAACTATATATATATATATATATATATATATATATATATATATATATATATATATATATATATATATATATATATTCTTTAAGGGGCAGGGGAGTGGTTTATTTTGCTGTAAAACAAAGCATTATTGGTATACATGTTAAATTCACATCCCTTCCCCCATCAGTGTGACATTCGAGCTGGTCCTGCCCTACTTAGTAGCTGTCATAATAATATAACCCTTATGTACTTTAAATAAAATTAATAATGATGTAGTACCTCATATTTAACCAGATTATTAAGGCTGTGATTTTATCCAAGACAATATACTACATGGCTGGACCTATATAAGCCTTTTGGGAATCTAAAAAAATATATAAATATATACATATACGCTTTGCATGTAAAAACTCCATTGTAAAAATCATATTCTATTTCCCTAACCTATTGTTAACAAAGATCACTTTCGTCCTTCTAGACTTCTTCAGGTCTGTGTACAAGAACCCTAAAAACTCTCTGCAAAACTATTATTGTATAATTAGTTAGTATTGTTATTATACATCATTTTGAATGAAATGGAAAAAAGAACAAGAAAAAGAAAAAATGTATGATGATGAAAACCAAATATACACTTAAATTAAATCTGATTTAACATGGTATTTAAAAGCAACTGGAAGAATAAAATAAAATAAAATAAAATTAGTCATGTAAACAATGGGGCACTTTTTTAAGTTCCAGTACACTTTTAAGTGAACAGTAGTGGTTTAGTTCAGGCTTCCTAAAAGACTTCAGTTTTAATTGCCACAAGTTCACGTTTCTCCAGCATTTTTGGGATGTCTCCTTCAAGGTCACCTATGTCTATGTGATCCAGTATCTGGAACTTAAAACCTGTGTGTCTTTTATGAAGAGCAAGGTGTTTGGCTAGTGTATTAATTTTTATATCCACAGCGGATTTCTGCCAGATGACATGAAATCCTTCGCTTAAGTTTATTTACAGTCTTGCCCACATAAAATGCATCACATTCATTGCACTGTGCCCTTTAAATTACTTTTGTAGTGTTAGAGTCACCTCCTGCACTGGTCTTAATGATTTTCTTTAAATAAGGGCAATAAAAATGACCACCTTGCTGTGTAAATATACAAAATGTACAATTAGCTTCACATCTTTTAGCGTTTCTCTCATATAGTCTAGGTTTAAATTCAACAAAACTTCTAATGTTCCTGGCCTTCTTGTAAACAGAGGATGGGGCTTCACCTAAGATGTTACTCAGAAAAGGGTTTCCTGAGACAATGGTCCAGTTTTCTTCAATAACATTTTTGATACTGTGATAATCCAAAGTGTACGTCACGATGCAGCTATTTTTGCATTTGTTATTCTCTGTGAAATTTCTTAACATTTTCCTACTGAGGAGGTTGAGTGAAGGTGCTTCAGCCCTTTTCAGTTCTACAATGGGCTCCAGGATGTTTTTTAACATCTGACTTTCATAGCCTCTCACTAGAAAATCATTCTCTAAGTTGTTCAGGTTTCTCAAAAATTGTTCCATCTCTGTGGTAATTCTAGCTAATCTATAGCCCTGGGTCTTCACCACATTATACTTGGTTTTTGCAGGATGCAGACTTTTCCTGTGGAGTAATAAGTTAACCCTTGTTGGTTTTGTGACTAGATCAGTGATGATTCTGTTATTGTTGGTGTCCTTGGAAATCTGCATATCTAAGAACGTGGTTGAAGTATAGCTATGGGAAGATGTAAACTTCAGGAAGGAGGTTGTTTGATTGAGGTAAGTGATAAAATCTCCAAGCTGCAAGGTCTCACCTTCCCACACAATAAAGATGTCATCAATATAACGTGAATAACATGTGATATGCTGCACGTAGTCTGTGTTGTTTAGCACAAAGTCCTCCTCCCATTTGCCCAGGGCTATGTTAGCTATGCTGGGAGCCATGGCAGCCCCATTGCTATGCCATTTTTTTGTTTGTAGTGTTTGCAATTGAAAGTAAAGAAATTAAAGTCCAGTACAAGTTTAATTAGCTTGCTTAACTTTTGCAGTTGTGCCTGTGTACCTTGATTATGTTTCTTAAAAGATTCCATAGCTGCTTTTATACAGTAATTGTGAGATAGCACTGTATACAAGCCATACCTCTCAACCAGAAAACATCAAAAATTTGGACAAAGGCCCATAAAAAATAGGTACAAATTTGCACGCTGATTAACATAAAATGTACATACATAATTAGGTAACCCCACTCACTCCGATGGAATTGTGGGATACCAACTTTCAAACACAAATTGAACAGACAACCAAAATATGGCCCCATACCTCCACTAATCCCTTCAGCAGTATGTCTACAAGTATGGACATGCAGTTTTAATGACAGTTATCCATGACAACAGTAACTGATTCACTCATAACACCCACAAATACATTTTGCATTTCATTAACTCCTTTCCCAACTCTCCCCTGATTTGCAAGGATTGCATCCAATCATCCTATACAGGTACACATGCTACATTAGTAGGAAATGGACTCTTTATACTTTCAAGATATGGATTCTTATTATGCTTTCAAGATTATGTTGAGCCAGTGAGGCCTAAAACAAGCAAACAGATTTCCAATTTCTTTATACCAGCAGTTAATATAAAAATTTTGTCTTCATTTATGTGTAAACTATAATCAGGATCCCCATGACAAAACAAAATTTCAAAAGATATCAGGAGACAACAAGAATTCTAATAACTTTAACAATGGCACAAAAATATAAATGTAAAAAGTTAAACACCATCACCTAACCTGAATTTCTAGGTGAACTCTAGAATACACATTCTCCAGTGATTATTTGATTTGAGCTAAAATAATGCCTTCATACAGGAAATAAGGTTGCCATGTATTAGCAGCTGAATATCATAGATCTTGCCAAAAGACAAAAATAACCTTGATTATACAGAGTTGTTTCTTGTGAAACTCAGGCTTATACCAATCTAACATATGTGTCTTGCTCTTGCATCAGACTTTGAAGAGTAACAAAACATGATGCTCATACATTAAACAGTAACTACTACACATACAGTCCTTAGACCACTGAAGAGTATATCCCATGTAAAATGACTTTATTAAACCCTACACCAGAAGAAGTAGTTTAACAGCTCATCATAGCCTTAATGCTCTACTTTAACTCTAAACTAATTTTAAAGTAAGCAAAATGGGCAAGCTATTTCCCTCATGAAGAATGTAATATTGCACAGGATCAGGTTATAAAATACAGAACACAGACAGTCTGGTCTGCTCCAGTTTATCTGCTCATTCTGCACCTGCAATAAATGTCAGATGTAAGTTGCAACATCTGCTGGAACCGGAAGTTCCAGGGAAGCATACAGTGTAGTAGACAAAGAACATTTGTATTTAAAGGTTCCCAGAGGCTAGGGTGGGCATGTTTAACTCTTCACACAGACAGCTGTAAACGTAAACTGATACCATTTTCTGTTTTTATAGCTATTGCAGTACTACTATCGTTTTTTCCTCCTTTAATGAGAGCAGTACATTTCTGGTTGCATTACTTTGTGCATTTCTGGTTCTCAACTTCAGACTCAGAACTGTTGCAGCTGATGGTTCCTGTCATGATTTTATAAAATCAAGTACAAGTATTAAGCCCAAGCCCTACCCCACCATGATCATATAGCCAAGCAAGCGCATTTTTCTTTTTCTGTTCAGAGGTAGTTGTAGACAGTATAGCATTAGTGCGCTGAACTCCTAGATGTGCTGCTGCCCACGAAATAACAGTAGAGGGAATTATTCAGTACATGTGCTCAGGATGGTACTGAAAAAAAAGTTTAAAGAAACAATGCATACTGTGGTATAACTCAAAGAAGCTGGGGAACTGACTAAACATAAATTAATCAAAAAATTAACTGATTTAGTTCATTTCAATTCATTTATATTTAATCAATTCTCGGCTCCTTTGAGTTCTGCAATTTATGATTTACCACTTTCAGTTTTTTGGATTCAGTGTGGTATGTTACACCTGAACTATGGTTTAACAGTAGTACATTTGAACAAGGTGAGCTGCGTAGCGGATTTTTATTGCCCAAATGCGATTATGCAAAATGCAGAGTTGTTGTTTGTCTTTTCGGCTTTTCCTGGTTAGGGGTCGCCACAGCGGAACTCTGGTCCGTTAATGATTGGCAGTCGATTTTTATGGTGCCGAGTTGCCTGCCCGACACCCAACTTTCAGCGAAGGCACGCCCATTCACGCATGTCTTTCGGAGGCCACTCGACCGCGGGGAGGACATGCAAAATGCAGAGTACAAAATAAAAATGTTTGCGATATGCATAACGCTTATTTTTTTTTATTATTCTTTTTTAATATTTTGACTTACCTGCAGGAGGTCGAGCTGCCAGAGAAAGAAAGAAAGCACTTCTTCTCATCCTGACTTAGGAGGAATCCATATTATCCATTCAACTGATGTAGTGCTAGTGCAGACATGGATAGACTGCCACTGGGGTGGACTCAACTAACGTCTGCAGAAGTTAACTTAAAGTTGTGCACACAGTACGGACTAGTACACCTCCACCTAGAGTCTTCTGAGTTCACTCGTTCCCTGCTACTGCTAATATTACTTCATTCAAATTACAGACATAGTCCGAACCAGTCTGACAGGCAGTCCTCTGCTAAACGAAGAAAATGTCATCAATCACATTGTAGGATAAGCTGGCGATGCATGGTGACATCATCCATTATTTAAACTTAGAAATAAATTAAAAAAAAAAATGGAAAAAAAATCGGGAATTGAGGGGGCCACACAGGAATTCGTGGAACCCATTATTTTGCTCTCAAAACCGTTAAAAAATGGGGAATTTGGTGCAGTTGAGAGGTATGGTACAAGGGTTCCATGTCAATAGTTAATAAAATAGTCAGCTTCCACTGTAATGTTTTTTATTTTCCTCAAAAATCCATTGAATGTATTATGTATGACTTATTCTTTTCTGCTAAATGTTTCAGCAAGTAATCAAGGTAAATGGTTGTGGCTTCAGTAAGGGAACCTCCACTTGCTACCACCGGTCTATAAAGTGGGCCTTTTCTGTTCTTGTGTTGCTTTGGTATTCCAAAAAAGTAAGGTAAACATGGCCATGGGCTCCATAAACAATTATCAAGATTTTCAGTAATAAGTTTTTCTTCCCATAATGTGGTGAGATTAGCGTTCCATAAATCATATCTTTATATCATCCATGGTAAATAACTCATAAAATCTGCTATCCTCCAGCATGTTTTCTATCTTTTGGTTGTAGCTAGTGGTACCAGCACAAGTATAATTGAAGTGTAACACACTGGATTCATACCCAGGACTGTGTGTGGCAAAATGCTCTATACACTAGGCATTTAACCGACTGAGCTACAGAGCAATTGTGAAAGGAGGTGTAATTGCCAGATATATGTGCTGAAATACAAGCTGTGACACACGTCTGCATCCATCAGTATGTGCATGGCTTTCATAGGTTCATAGGTTCATAGGTGGGTACTAGGCTATCGGCCCTAGGGCCTATACAAGCCCAGCCAAAAAGGTACCCTGGCGTTTGCCACTCAAGAAAATTATTTTCCTGTGCCATTGTCGAGCAGAGCCACAGAAGTGATCCCTGGGGTGAATTTCCTATTTCCCATCCAATCATCAAGATTTTTCTTGAAGAGTACTAATGAGGAGCTTTGTTTGATATAGATAGGTAGTTTATTCCAGAGTATGGGAAGTCTCTGGGACAGGAATCTATCCCTCCGGCATGTTCTGTTTATTGTAGTGACAAGGTTTAGGTCCCTAGAGCATGTAGCTCGGAGGCATTGTGAATTCTTTAAGTGGAGCATGTCCAACAGCTCTGGGTTTGACATAGCTTTATATGTTAGGCAGAGATCACCTCTGAGTAGGCGATATGTGACGGATTAAAGCTGGAGTTTTTTGAGATGGTCTGCATAGGGCATCTGTTTGAAGCTGGTAATCCTCTTTGTGAGGTATTTTTGCGGCCTTTCCAGTTGTTGTAGATGTCTTATGAGGTACATATCAAAAGGGGCGTTGTACTCTATAATGGGTCTAATGAGTGATGAGTAGAGGGGAACAATGACCTCTTTTTTTCTGGATGAGAAACCTTTTGTGATGAGGTGTGCCATGTAGAAGGATTTCCTGACTACTGTGGCGATGTGATTATCAAAGGAGATACTACTGTCCACCTGTGTCCCAAGGTCTCTTATCACACTTTCAGTGTTAAGTATGCTACCACCTATGTCATAGTTCATGGGTACAGAGTTTTTACCAAAGGGGATGACAATGCACTTTTTGGCATGGAACTTGAGGCCATGGCTTTGACACCAGGCATCTGTCTCAGTGAGGCCCTTTTGTAGGATGTCAACATCGTTAGGAGTTTCGATTATGGCTCCTAGTTTGCAGTCATCTGTGAACTTCGTTAGCCAAAGACCTTCTGTGTTAGCCTGTACTTCAAAGAAGTAGATACCAAACAGGAGAGGACCCAGGACTGAACCCTGTGGTACTCCACTTGTCACTGGTCTGAAGTTGGATTTGGAGTCTTCTACTTTCACAGTGTGGGTTCTGTCAGTGAGCCAGTTGGTAACCCATCTTGTGACATAGGGATTTATACCTAGTTTGGTGAGTTTATCAATAATTCCAGAGTGGGGGATGGTGTTGAAAGCCTTGGCAAGATCTAGATAGGCTGTGTGAACCACCTTACCCTCTTCTACGGCTTTGGTAACTGCTTCAAAGAAGTCTATCAGGTTTAGGAGACATGATCTGCCTTTTACAAACCTGAACTAGGTGGGGTTCAGAGTTTGGAGATTACCAATGTCTTGGTTTATAAGTTCCATGATGATACATTACATAGCCTTGCAGACTAGGCTCATCAGGCTAATGGGGCAGTAGTTCCCAGGGTCCATGGTGGCTCCCCCCTTGTGGAGTGGGATAACCATCACTGTGCACCATTCAGCGGGCACAAAGCCTGAGGTGAGGCTATGACTGAACATGGTACTTAGGTGGGGTGCCAGTTCATTCTGTAGTTCATGTAGAATGCAGCCTGGGATGTTGTCTGGTCCCATGGATGGTGTGTTCTTGGCTTTGGAGAGTGTGTTTTTTACCTGTGCAGCCGTGATTACAGGAACTTTGCATTCTTCCAGTATAGAGATGGGCTCTTTAGGGGGTGAGAGGGGGGTAAAGTTAGCACTGAAGCTATCTGCCAGGATGTTGGCAATATCAGTTTGGTCTGTACATTTAGTGCCATTGTGCTGTAACTCAGAGCAGATCTGAGTGTTGCCATTGAGATTCTTGACATAGCTATAGAATGCTTTGTGGTTGTCTCGAGAATCAGTGGTGATTTTGTTTTCATAACTAGCTTTGGAGGATTTTATAAGGGATCATAGCTTCTTACTGAGATTGACCAGGGAGCTCCTCCACTCATGGGATTTTACTCTCTTTTGCAGCAGTTTCTTCCTTCTGTTGTACAGTTTATTTATGGCAGGGGACCACCAGATTGGCTTCCTTTTTTTGGAGGATAGCATCTTGGTTCTCTTTGGGATAGCACAATCCATGCACATGTGTAAGTGCTTATAAAGTGCAATTGTGTAGGATTCAGTAGTTGTACCTGTATTGTCCATCTGCATGGGTGTCATGAAGTTCACCACTTCTGTCTTAAGAAGCATGAAGTTGGCTTAGGAGAATTTTTTTACCATGGTTTCCTTAATGGGGGTGGGGGCAGGATGTGGATATCTAGGGTAATTAGCTTATGGTCGGATCGGACCAATGAGGCATTGACTTCAGGTGTGGAACCCCAGTCACTCATGTTGGTAATGACTAGATCTAGGATACTGTTGCCCCTGGTGGAGGTGTGGATATGTTGATCCAGGGCATTGGAGTTTATGAATTCCAGAAAGCGTTAAGTGAAGGAGTTGGTACATGAGTAGTTTTCCCAGTTAATGGTGGGGTAGTTGAAATCGCCCATTATTAGGGTGTTTGGTTGAACCCTAATATTTTCCAATACATCAAGAAAAGAGGAGTGGGAATCCTGGGGCATGGTGGGGGATCTGTAGCAAGCTACAATTTGGATTGCAGTTTTGCCCAGAGTTAGCTGCACTTGGATAACCTCTGCTGCATTATGCTGAGCAACTAGCCTGGAGGTGTGGATATCCTTAATGAATATGGACACACCTCTGCCTTTGGTGTTCCGGTCCAGGTTACATGGTCGAAAGTGTGGTATGAGTTATAGCCTGGTAGTGCAGGGGTCCTCTCTGGAGCCTTGAACCAGGTCTCAGTCACTGCACAGATATCGATGTTCTCCATTTTTAAGAAGTGCCTCGAGTGAGTGCATTTTGAGATTTAGACTTCTAGCATTGAGTAGCATCACCCTCAGTTTTTGCTTGCCTGTTCCTGTTAAGGTGATGAATTTGTCATTTGAACCTTGCCTAAAAAAGGCACTATAGGAACAACAAGAATCTTAGCCAGTATCCGGAATTCCAGGGGTGACAGGTGCAGGCCATCTCTGGCAAAGCATCCTGGTCTGTCGACCATGTCATCCCAGGCAGACAGATACTGGATCCCTTTAGAATGACACCGGAAGCTTAGCCAATTGTTGAAGTCAATCATTTTGTCACGGTGGTGGTGCTGCGGTAGCGTTGTCACCTCACAGTAAGATGCTGTCCGGTTCGATTCGCAGCTAGAGCATCTTCTACGTGGAGACATGTGTGAATGGGCGTACCTTCGTTGAAGGTTGTGCGTCAGGGCTGGTAACTCGGCACGTAAAAATCAACTACCAATCATTAGTGGACCGGAGTTCCGCTGTGGCAACCCCTAACCGGGAAAAGCCGAAAGACACAAACAAACTGCAGTATCATTCTGGGTGATGGCAGAATGCTACTCAGAGCTTGGGTCATACCTGCCTGGGCTACAAGATCAGAGAGCTCTTCCATGTTTCTTTTCATGTAGTCCAGGGAGGTACATCTCAGGTCATTCACACCAACATGGACAATGACAGAGTCATATCTGCACTTGTTGTAGAGTGACCTGAGTGTGTGGGTTATGTGACGGATCCTGGCACCCGACAGGCAGCTGACAGTAACCTTCTCCTTGTTTAGCCTGGTGAGTGGGACATCAGTGTGTCTGGCTATAGAGTCACCTATGACTAATGTGTTGGGTATGTTGTTTTGCCTTATTGGCTGTGGTTGAGTGGCACATTGAGTCTGCGAGCTATGTGTCATTTGGGTTGTGTTGAGGGGGTGGAGGTTGCTTGCATTTCTGCTTTGGAGGTCTCTGTTGCTTGAGCAGATTATTATTGAGAGCCGCCGTGAATGTTTTTGTGTTTCTATGTGTGGATTTTGGTGGTATAGATTTAGTGAGACTATGTGATGAGTGTGAGTGTGGTGTGGTGCAAGTGTTTACCTTCTTCTCTTGACTGTCAAGTTCAGTCTTGACGGTCAAAGGCAGTTGTTCTGCAGCAGGGTCCCATTTCAACATATGTACTCTGCCATTGATGATTTAGCAGGTGTGTTTACAGATGTTGCAGGTAAAAGGGGAACATTTACCTGGTATCCCAGGCCTCATGCACTGCCATTATTATTTATTTGGTTGTCTACTGGTGTATGATTGCATCAGAGTCCCAGTTACACTCCCATTTGTCACTTTAGGTTTGATTTCAGTCTGTCAGTGGCAATCAGTATGTATTGCTGGAAAAACCTGCTTTAATTAAGATCTGTGTGGCCTGATGGGTTAGCGCAGTAAGATGTAGTTGACAGGGGCCTTGGTCTGAATCATGGCAGGGGTGATTATTTTATACATATGCCTAACACTGTGAGAAACACATAGGATCATTAAGGTACAGTAAAGCTTATTTAAGCAGATTTGTGCAGTGCAGCACAGTGCTCTGCTTAGGTCCACACAAACGGACACTAAAAAAGTAAACACAAAAGAAAAAGAGGGTGATAGAATGGTGGTGTAAAGGGGGGCAAGCAGCGGGAACACAGTGAAAGGCAGTTAGGGATATGCAGGACAGGTGTAGGGAAGAACTTTAGCTATCCATTTCTTGTACAGCAACAGCTGTGCAGTCTGACAGATTTTGTGGATGTGGTAATCTCCAAAAACACAATATATATAAGTGCTTTCATTCACATCCAATACATGAACTTCTTCAGAGAAGAAAAGTGTAGTAATGAATCAGCTTAACTAGTACATTTAAACATGACATCATACAATAATGAAGGTCTTAAAGAGACAAACCTCCAACACACCATATTAAAATGGATCAATGAACCCATACACAAAAATACAATACTACTGATATATTCATGTTAGAAAACAATATCAAATAAAATATCAGGAAACATTCCTATACAAATTATCTTTCTAATGGCTTCAGTTTTAAAATACATTTCAAAGAACATTGATCACTAAGACCAGGGTAGGCATAAGCATTCAGCTTAAAGTGCCAAAACAGTTCATTTTTTGATTGTTTATCTTCTCAGTTGTCTGATATTAGAAGTGATTTTACTTTGAAATTTAGTACACCCTTTTCACTTGATGCTGGAGCCCTTAGGAATGTTTTGCTTAAGAATTGGGTGGTTTTTAATCGAATACCCATTTATTATACACAGAATTACTATTCCCCCTGGTGTTATTTTTAGGCATGGTGCTAATTTTAAAAATTTACTGGAGAGAAATAGTAATTATACATCTGTTAGAACAGGGATGGTAAAGTGTGACAGATGTAAACTGTGCCATCACATTGAAGTAACAAATAATTTTGTATTGGTAATTGATCAATGTTCTTTGAAATGTATGTTTTAGAAATATAATTTGTATAGGAACGTTTCCTGATATTTTATTCAATATTGTTTTCTAACATGAATACTCAGTAGTATTGTATTTTTATGTATGGGTTCATGGATCCATTTTAATATGGTGTGTTGGAGGTTTGTCTCTTTAAGACCTTAATTATTGTAGGACTTCATGTTTAAATTTACTAGTTAAGCTGATTCATAATTGCACTTTTCTTGTCTGAAGAAGTTCATGTACTGGATGTGAACGAAAGCACTTACATATATTGTGTTTTTGGAGATTACTATGGCCTTGTTGATTTTTTATCAGTGATTTGTTTGTTTTTCTTGTTGAAGTTTGTTGGCATGGCAAGTGGCCTTTATCCTAGTTCCCAACCACTTTTTTCTCAAGAACAAGGAAGTTTCCCCACTGAAGTGAATGCTGTGGGGAATCCCACAGTACTAATTCAGCAGCTTATTTCTAGAGTCGATGATTTGGCTGCAAGACTGGATCATGGTTACCCTGTACTGAATAGTACATCGGGTTCTATGGCCTCTGAATGATCAATATTCCCTAGGACTTCTACATTGTCTATTAATGATGTTTCCTCAGCACCTTTGAATTAATCTTCTGAGCCAACATCACCCTCTAACAACTGTATCTCCAATACCCATTCTGGTGGAATAAAACATCATTTGCATCTTCAACAACCAAACAGTAATGCCACTGTTCCATCTCTTACTAACTGTTTAAACGAACCTATGTTCCTGAACAATAGAATTGGTTTGAGTGATGCTAGTAATGACAGATGTAGTACTAGCGGTACTATTGTCAACAATTTGAAAATGTTCGATATTAAATTATTCAAACACAAAAAATACAACTCGAGATCTTGTACTTGGAAGAATGCATTAACAGGTGCCAAATTTTGAAAGGGTTGCGCCAATGGTGATTTTCTGCCAGGGTTGTAAGGGACTGTGCATTCCATCGTGAGCTGTTACAGCTCTTTGATACACAGGACTGTGATTTTCTAAACTTGTTTCTTGGACAATATAAAAAGGGCATGGTTACTTTGAAAAGTGATTAAACAATGAAAAAGATAAAACACCATACAAGAAAAAACTTGGATCACTGGCTCGGTAGCAAAGCGTGCTCAAATAACCAACGATTTGAATTATAAAAACACAGGTTTATTAAATACTTGTAAGCGCTTTCGAAGGGGTCCCTGCCCCAACTTCTTCAGACAAGTAATTATTTAAAAACCACATCCTTATATACTGGCTAGATAATAAATTGATAGATTAATAAATCAATTCAATCTAGCCAATTACATTCTTAAAGGGAATCCAACAACATACATACAAACTAGAAGTATAAGCTACCATTATTTAGTTATATACGTAAAAATTGATTAGTGAACCATGTCTATCTCAACAGTTGATATTATCATAGAAATTTTTGTATTTGTGCTTTTTTTTAAAAATTCATACAAGCTTATTAATTTCTCTTACTAATTACTAAATTATTAATTCAAGAAAAAAACATAGCTTGAAATAAATAAATAAGTAAACTATAATACCTAGCAGGCTATGTGAACTTATTCACCCGGACTTCATTTACTTGTGCAAATATAAACATTATATATGAATACACGAACATGTAAACCTAAAATTATATGAATATATAAATGTATAAGTATATAAACATACAAATATTGTTGCACCACATACATTATGACCAAATCATTAAGCTTATCAAAACCTAAAAGTTATATATGAAATGAATAGTAAATAGTAAATAAAAAATAAAAAATAATAATAATAAGTAAGACATAAATAATAAGAAATGCATACATATCTCTATACAAGCATTAAAGACTATTTTTTATGTCACAACTTCCAACTGATTACTAATGCCCAAAGCAGAATATTAAACTATAAGTGTGAATAAAAAGTATATATGTATGCGTTCTTTAGTTATCTATTCAAAGCTTTAAGTTTCAAAATACTTTTGATGGATCCATATTCATTTAAACCTGGCGGTATATATGCTGCAGTTCTAATCTGCCACATCAACTCGCTCTCTTCTAACATTAATTGCCATGGCCCCCCTCTCGGATCACATGTAGTCTGTTGTATTACAGTGAATAAAAACTTATGGCCAGAATTTTCGTTGATATGCCTAGCTAAAGCATTTAGGTTATCACCTCTGTTAATGCAGTATAGGTGCTCATAAATTCTTTGCCTAAGTTTCCTGTCTGTTTTCCCAATGTAATATGAAGCACACATTTCACAGGTTGCAAGATATTCTACTGCTCTAGAATCACAGTTGTATGTTCCATTAATAGTGTACCTCTTATCCCTAATTGTTACTTGTTTACTTAATTTTATATGTTTGCACTGTGCACAAGCCCCACACTTTCTCATGCCCAATATCCTCTTGTTGTTATGCTTCTTCTCTAACAAACATTTCAAACTTGGCCCTCTTCTATATGTAAATCTCGGGTTCATGCCTAATTTCTTACACAACCCACTATCTTCCAATATGATGGACCAATTTTTAACAAAAATGTCCTTAATTCTTTGATAGTCAATAGAGTAAGTAAATAGGAAGTTGGAGCTAAAACTATTACGATTGCATAGTAGGGGGCTAAAATGTCCTGATCTCCTCTTGGTTGTTACCTCAACCATAATCTCATTAATAAATCTTTCAGGATAGCCTCTCTTAATAAACATCGTCTTTAAAAATTTGCATTCTTTCACGAAGTCAAAACTATCTGAGACCATCCTTGCTGCCCTAACCATCTGTCCCTTGACGACCGCCCTCTTCTGATGGTAGGGATGGCAGCTAGTATAATGCAGGAAAATATTTGAATATGTTGGTTTCCTGTATATTACAGTCTTAAATTTGGAATTAGTTCTATCCTTAATGAATGTAACATCTAGAAAATTGATACTATCATGGCCAACATTATGTGTAAATTCCAAAAACTCTTTCATACTAGTAATATTTGAAATAAATGGCTCAATAAGGCTTGTTGCTCCTTTCCATATTAAACACATGTCGTCCTGGTACCTAGTGTACCATACGACATTCTGCTTGAACATTTCATTGGTAAACAATAAAGACCGCTCCCATTGGGCCATGACACAGTTTGCAAAAAAAAAAAAATATAGTATATAAGGATGTGGTTTTTAAATAATTACTTGTCTGAAGAAGTTGGGGCAGGGACCCCTTCGAAAGCGCTTACAAGTATTTAATAAACCTGTGTTTTTATAATTCAAATTGTTGGTTATTTGAGCACGCTTTACTACCGAGCCAGTGATCCAAGGTTTTTTCTTGTATGGTACTCTGAAAAGTGAACTTTTATGTTTAGAAATAGTTATTATTGATGATGCCCATTTTTCTCGATAAAAATTTGACTATAACCACAATTATGGAAGCATTAATAACTCCTTAAATAAAATAAGAGAGACTAAAAATAAAAAACTTGAAAGGGGTCAGATCGATTATTTAAATGGGTCAGTTTATCCCCTGCCTGCCAGCCTGCCTACACTAACTGTGGATTTGAATAATGTGTCTTCTAACTTTGTGAATGAACAAGATCCGAGTTTGACTCCCTTTGATTCTGAAGAAGCCATGAATGACCATGAGAATGTTAGCACCGGTGTTAGATGTAGCGAGCACTTGATGGAGCGCACAGGCACTAACAACCAACCCAGGGATTGGGGTTTTCGAGATGGCAGACAAGCAGACCAAGCCAAATCAAAGGGCGGGTTCCTTAACAATCGACGGCAGAAGACAGCCAACAAACGAAGGAGATAACTTTAGTGGATGGATGTTTTTGTGATTCCCTAAATAGAAATGAACCCTTGGACTTTAATTTATGGGTGTTAACTAATTCATCTGGTGATTTCAGGATATATAATTATTCTGAACTCAATGTACCAATGGAATTGATTAATGTTTTATCTAAGGACACTTCTTTTGTTCCGGCTAGATGAGCTGACCTAGCCACTACCTTGTTGGACCTAAAGGCATTTACCCGTAAACTTAACCAGAATATCTTACTGAGTAACCAGCCGAACTTAAATCATGATTTTACGGTCGCCAGTTTGTTTAATCCACTACTTAATGGTACTGTTGCTATTGTGCGAATTAGACATCAGAAATGTTTTAAACAGGAATTTTCAACATAGGAATCACTATAATATTTCTGTAGGGGAACAGGATACTTTAAATTTGTTTAAAGTGTCCAGAGTGAAAGTTTTGAAACTGGATAAAGGTGGAGTCCTTATTTTTATGGATTTGGCTGATTACAATAATAGGATGTTAAGAATTTTGGAATCTGATGCATATATAATGGTTTCTTTGAATGAATTTAATGGTGCTTGTCAATGTATTAAGTGTCATATTAATGGTTTATTCATTGAGTCAAGAATTGATGTGGATGCTTTTAACTATTTGAATATTGTTGTACCCTTGACCCCAGCAATCTTTGGCCTGCCTAAAATTCACAAGGATTTGAAAAATCCCCCCTTCCGTCCTATTGTGGACAGAAGGAAATGCATTACATATGGTTGTGCGAAATATGTGGACTCCTTATTAAAAAATTACTTAAAGCAAGTTTCCCAAATTTGCCGTGATTCATGGGATTTACTTGGTGGATTGGATTCCCTAACCTTTGTTGCTGATTATAATTTCTTAACAATTGATTTTAGGGATTTATATACTATTATCCCACAAGCCACAGGGATTGAGTGGATTAGGGGGTTTCTTCTGAACAAGGGTTCACCAAGAGATAAAATGGATTTAATTTAGTATTTGCTGGATATAATTTTATCCTATAATTTTATCCTTTTCAATGGTTATTACTATCTACAAAAAAGGGGGTAGCAATTCACTTCCCATGTGGTGGGAGCTTTGCTAACTGTGTAATGGCCCACTGGGAGGAAGAACTTTTATTCAAGGGCAATTGCTATAAGGAGCAGGTACATTGGTACACCAGATTTTTTGATGATATTGTTATCATCTTTAAGGGGGACTACAATGAAGCCTTTTTATGTATGGGTTCATGGATCCATTTTAATATGGTGTGTTGGAGGTTTGTCTCTTTAAGACCCTGATTATTGTATGATGTCATGTTTAAATTTACTTGTTAAGCTGATTCATTACTACACTTTTATTGTCTGAAGAAGTTCATGCATTGGATGTGAACATAAGCACTTACATATACTGTGTTTTTAGAGATTACCACAGCCTTGTTGTTTTTTATCAGTGATTCATTTGTTTTTCTTGTTGAAGTTTGTAGGCATGGCAAGTGGCCTTTACCCTTCTTCACAATGACTTTTTTCTCAAAAAAAGGAAGTTTCCCCACTGAAGTGAATGCTGTGGGGAATCTCATGCTACTAATCCAGCAGCTTACTTGTAGAGTCAATGATTTGGCTGCAAGACTGGATGGTGGTTACTGTGTACTGAATAACACATTGGGTTCTATGGCCTCTGGACGGTCAACATTCCCTAGGACTTCTACTTTGTCTATTAATGATGTTTCCTTAGCATCTTTAAATTCCTCCTCTGGGCCAACATCACCCTCTAACAACTGTATCTCCAATACCCATTCAGTTGGAATAGAACATCATTTGCGTCATCAACAACCAAATGGTAATGCCACTGTTCCATCTCTTACTAAGTGTTTAAACAAATCTATGTTCCTGAACAATAGAAATGGTTTGACTGATGCTAGTAATGACAGATGTAGTACTAGCAGTAATATTGTCAACAATTTGATAATGTTTTATATTAAATTATTCAAATACAAAAAACTGCAACTTGAGATCTTGTACTTGGAAGAATGCATTAACAGGCGCCAAATTCCGAAATGGTTGCGTAAATGGAGATTTCCTGCTGAGGTTGTATGGGGCTCTGTATTCCATTGTGAGCTGTCACAGCTCTTTGAAACACAGGGCTGTAATTTTCTAAACTTGTTTATTGGACAATATAAAAAGGACATGGTTACTTTGAAAAGTGAACTTTCATGTTTAGAAACAGCTGTTATTGATGATGCAATTTTCTCATGGTATAAATTTGAGTATAACCACATTTATGGAAGCATTATTAACTGCTTAAATAAAATTAGAGAGAGACTAAAAATAAAAAAACTTGAAAGGGATTGTATCAATTATTTAAATGGGTCGGGATATCCCCTGCCTGCCAGCCTGCCTACACTAATTGTGGATTTGAATAATGTGTCTGTTAACTTTGTAAATGAACCAGATCTGAGTTCGACTCCCTTTAATTCTGAAGAGGCTATGAATAACTATGGGAATGTTAGCACCGGTGTTAGACGTAGCGAGTGCTTGATGGAGTGCACAGGCACTAACAACCAACACAAGGATCGGGGTTTTCAAGAAGGCAGACAAGCAGACCAATCCAAATCAAGGGGTAGGTTCCCCAACAACCGATGGCAAAAAAGAGCCAACAAATGAAGGAGATAACTGTAGTGAATGGATGGGTTTGTGATTCCCTAAACAGAAATGAACCCTAGGACTTTAATTTAAGGGTGTTAACTAATTCCTCTGGTGATTTCAGGATATGTAATTATTCTGAACTTGATGTACCAATGGAATTGGTTGAAGTTTTATCTAAGGACCTTTCTTTTGTTCCGGCTAGATGAGCTGACCTAGCCACTGCCATGTTGGACCTAAAGGTATTTAACCGTAAACTTAACCTGAATATCTTACTGGGTAACCAGCCAAAATTAATTCATGACTTTAGGGTCTCCAGTGTATTTAATCCACTACTTAATGGTACTATTGCTGTTTTTGAAAAAAGTGTGTGAACTAGACATCAGAAATGTTTTAAACAGGAATTTTCAACATAGGAATCACTATAATATTTCTATCGAGGAACAGGATGCTTTAAATGTGTTTGAATTGTCTAGAGATAAAGTTTTGAAACCGGATAAAGGTGGAGGCCTTATTTTTATGGAAGAGGCTAATAACAATAAGATGTTAAGAATTTTGGAATATGTTACATATATACCAGTTTCTTTGAATGAATTTAATGCTGCTTGTCAACATATTAAGTGTCATATTAATGATTTATTCATTGAGTCAAGAATTGATGTGGATGTTTTTAACTATTTGAATATTGTACCCTTGACCCCGGCTATCTTTGACCTGCCTAAAATTCACAAGGGTTTGAAAAACACACCATTCCATCCTATTGTGGATGGAAGGAAATGCATTACATATGGTTATGCAAAATGTGTGGACTCCTTATTAAAAAAGTACTTAAAGCAAGTGCCCCAAATTTGCCATGATTCATAGGATTTCCTTGATGGATTGGATTCCCTTACCTTTGTTGCTGATTATAATTTCTTAACAATTGATGTTTGGGATTTATATACTGTTATCCCACAAGCCACAGGGACTGAGTGGATTAGTGAGTTTCTTCTGAACAAGGGTGCACCTGGAGATAAAATTGATTTAATTGAGTATTTGCTGGGTATTATTTTATCTAATAATTTTATCCTTTTCAATGGTTACTACTATCTACAAAAAAATGGGGGTAGCAATGGGCTCCCCATGTGGTGGGAGCTTTGCTAACTGTGTAATTACCTATTGCGAGGAAGAATTTTTCTTCAAGAGCAATTGGTATAAGGAGCGGGTACATTGGTACACCAGATTTTCAGATGCTATTTTTATCATATTTAAGGGGACTACAATGAAGCCTTGGCCTTTGTTGATCATATTTCTAGCTTTACCAATTTCCTTAAATTTACGTTTGATTTTGGGTCAGATAATATATCTTACTTAGATGTTGACCTTATTAAAGATAGGGATAATTCTGGTTATGTGGCCAAGATATATAGAAAGACCACATATTCAAATACCTTCCTCCACTATGAGAGCTCCCACCCTATACATCAAAAGAGAGTCATTATCAAAGGGCAACATGTGCGGGTAGCCAGGGTGGTAACTTTGAACAGAGATTTTTATCAGAATGTGAAGTTTTGAAAAACATGTTCCTGACTAGAGCCTATCCCCTTGATTTTTTGACACAGGTCATTAATGAAGTAGTGATGAAAAGAAACAGTGGCTGGTTTAGACCCATTCTTAAAGAAAAGCGTGGTACTGTGAATGAGGGTGATACTGTTATTTTTGATGGTTTATCTTCTCAATTGTCTGATACTAGAAGTGATTTTACTTTAAAATTTAGTACACCCTTTTCACTTCATGCTGGAGCCCTTAGGAACATTTTGCTTAAGGATTGGATGGTTCTTATGGAAGATCCATTTATTTGACACAAAATTATTAGTCCCCCTGGTGATATTTTTAGGCGTGGTGCTAATTTAAAAAAAATAATGGAGAGAAAAAGTAATTATACATCTGTTAGAAGAGGGATGGTAAAGTGTAGCAGATGCAAACTGTGCCAGTACATTGAAGTAAAAAATACATTTTGTATTGGTAATTGTACTTATTTCATTAAGGGCAGGTTTAATTGTGAAACTGCCAGGTGATTTACCTTGCTCAATGCAAAAACTGTACTGGGTTCTATATAGGTAAAACGGAAAGACATTTTAAGGAGAGGAATTATGAACACCAGTACAATATTGTTAGACAAAATCATACAAATGCATTGGCAAAACATATAATAGACTATTGTGGGCACCATTTCTCCTATATAGTTATAGAACAAGTTACTAGGGAATTAAGGGGTGGTCCCTGGCAACTCAATTTAGAGGAACGTGAAGTATTTTGGCAGCTTAAGCTGAATGCTTATGCCTACCTTGGTCTTAATGATCAATGTTCTTTGAAATGTATTTTAAAACTGAAGGCTTTAGAAAGATAATTTATATAGGAATGTTTCCTGATATTTTATTGGATATTGTTTTCTAACATGAATACTCAGTAGCATTGTATTTTTATGTATGCGTTCATGGATCCATTTTAATATGGTGTGTTGGAGGTTTGTCTCTTTAAGACCTTAATTATTGTATGATGTCATGTTTAAATTTACTAGTTAATCTGATTCATTACTACACTTTTCTTGTCTGAAGAAGTTCATGTACTGGATGTGAATGAAAGTGCTGACATATATTGTGTTTTTGGAAATTTCCACGGCCTTTTTGTTTTTTATCAGTGATTCGTTTGTTTTTCTTGTTGAGATTTTGTGGATAATGTTGGACTCTCACATGCCGGGGGGGGGTGATGACAACATAAATGTGTTGTCAACCCAATTGGTCCAAATTAGTTGTGTCCAAAAGACACATGTGGGAAATGGGGAGCTAATGTATGGGGCGATATTTTTTTGTGAGACAGGTACCCTTTTTTTTTTGTTTGTTTTTTTAATATGGAGATAGTGGAATGTTGGGGAAGGCATATAGGTACATGTGGGGAGGTAAATTGGGTAGGAGAGGATGCAATTGCAGACAGACAAGACAGACAAGAAAGCAGACAGGGGCAGTGTGTGACATATGAGGGGGTAAACATCTTGAATGGAGATAGTGTTGTGGAATCCAAAGTGCATGTGCCTTCAGGCAGCAGCAGTGTGACTGAAGTCCCCACCCATAGGCAGTCCACACTGCTCCTTCACTGCTCCAAAGGTGGCTGTGCTGGAGGCTGGGTGCCATAGCCAGCCAGCCTCATCAGATTGTCAAGTCTGCTTTCAACCTGACGCAAGCAACATTCAGAGCTCCTATGAACAATCCTGTGCACTATGTCTGGTAGTCAATTCTGTGTCAGTACCGCCCCTCAGCCACTACTACTGGGGGGGATGAGCCTCGTCACCTGAAGCGGTTCTACCCAAAGGTAGAGTAGGACCAGTGGAGGGGGCACCACTGGCTTGGGTCCCAGATGTGCTGGGACCCGGTGCCTCAGCCAACTGAGGTAGGGTAGATGGATCAGCAGGAGCTGGCCTACCCTCACATGTTGTGGTTATGGAGATAATGCAATACATATAGGTTAGTTATGAACAAAACCATTGTTAGTAATAATAGCATGCGAGGACATTGGAAATAACCCCATTACATTTCGATGCATATTATGTGAAACACAACAATACATAACAGAACAGTCAGTATATTAACAGCATGCCAGTAACAGTTACAGCATAAGGTCAACAGAACAGGTAATTCAACAAGATATGTCAATATGCAACCATTGTAATACAAAACTATAATAAAACACATGCCCCAAAATAAACATATTTTAATAGTAAACCATAACCAATGCCTAACAATAATAAATATTTGATGATAAGAGGTGGGGAGACAGAGAAATACAGTCCATTAATACCATTATAGGCTATATAGTTGACAAAAGTACTGCTATCTACTGTACAGGTCTGTCCTTTATTTATGTGTAAAAGTGCGCTATAACTGCTGTAGCACATACCTCTCAAGCTATCCTCATGGGACAGTATGGGCCAAGCAGTAACAACTGCAGGCACACAACTACACAGAACACTTGCACATCAGGTGTAGGTATATAACTACCAAGGTGTACTGTGGGCTGATGTAGTGCTACTTTGCTATTTACATAATCATGTACATCAGGTGTAGGTATATAACTACTAAGGTGTACTGTGGGCTGATGTAGTGCTACTTTGCTATTTACATAATCATGTCAATGACAAATCTGTGACAGAGGTAATTACATTCCATGACAGTGTGACACATGAGTGACTTGCATGTGTATATTACAAACAATAAACAACTATCATGCCTTGCTTGGCAGGCATGGGGATAGAACCCAATAGCAGTGACTGCAGAGGACATCTGCATAAAATGTATTAACTGACTGCAACAAACTTTAACACACACTCCAGGCATGCAGCCATACCAAAGCTTACATATTTCATTTCTTTTCTTTTCTTGTATTTCTTTTATTTATTTTACATTTGTTAACTGGGAAAATCCAGCTGGACTATGTCCATTTTCAGTGGAAGCCCGGGGAGAAAAGCTCCAAAAGTATGAGTACAGCAAGAAATTACAGATAGTAAATGAATAACAGTCACAATTTTGGGGAAAAATACAAAAGTTTTAGTACAAGAGTTTAGACAAATTATTAGTAACTAGCCTAGAGAGACCAAGTTTAAATAAAAATGTTTATATAAATATGCAAAATCCTAGGTAGTACAAAAGGTAATGAAGTAAGATACTTGACATAGTAAGACAAGATCTATGTTGAGAAATTGGATTCATAGTAGTTGGAGAGTGAAATGATGGGGGAGTTGTACAAGTTATGCATGGGCAGATCCAAGTTTCCAGAAGGTGTGATTTAAGTAGTTTTTTGAATTGTTTAATATTTGTGGTAGAGATAATGGGAGAAGGAAGGTTATTCCAGGCCTTAGCAATGGTATGAGAGTAGACAGATTTTCATGCAGTGTTGTTAGCCCTACTGGTACTGAGAAGAGATGTAGTGGTAGAGCGGAGGGGGCAAGTGGTAGAGTAATGGGTGAGCAGATGTAAGGCAGGAGTTTTCTCAGGGTTGGTCAGGATGTTAAATGCAGTGGTTAGCTGTTGGAAAATGAGTAATTGGGATAAATATATCCATTTAAGGTATCTTAGTACTTGGCAGTGGTGGGTTCTGAAAGTAGCGTTATTGGCAAATTTAGGAATTTTGTTGTGACATGATTCCATTTTATCAAGATCAGTTTTTCTACATTTATTTCCTGTATTTTAAGCTGTATTTTCACATTCCTGGTAGTGATTGTAACAGTCTGTGACATGTAAACACACAATAATGTGCTCATAATATGGGATACCGTACCCATTTACCTATAGTTCCTGTAGAGATAATATTTGTAAACATTAGGTGACTGATACTGTAATATTTAGATCCTCAGGGCACTGGATTCAAACCCCGATCTGTGTGTGGCAAAAATGCACTTCATACATAGCATTTAACAAACTGAGCTACTGACTCACTGCGAATTAGTGACTGACTGATATTTGCCTAGAGTTCACCTGTCACCAAAATATGACCTGCTAATAGTAGTACAGTTTTTTACTTGACTGCAGTGGCAGTTGAACACACATGCATGAAATTCAAGCATAACAGAGATACTAGGTAAAGTATACATTACTACATAGAATGCAGGTGTGCACAATGCATTGTTAGTGTGTTGAAATATCTGTGAAGTCAACAAACAATATCCGATTATGGGTTATTATTTGCAGTTGTGCTGAGTCTGCATATCCTCCCTACTGTCAAGTGACATTTAAAGACATGCAGGTAGGTGCGTGCATGAATGGGTGTGCCTTCTTTGAAGGTTGGGTGTCGGGCTGGCACCTTGGCACTGTAAAAATTCACTACCAATTATTAGCAGACTGGAGTTCGGCTGTGCCGACCCTTAACAGGGAAAAGCCAAAAGACATCAGTTTATTTACAGTTTACAACTAGTACACTATTATACCTGACTGCAGCACTGTACCTCACAGCCTGAATGTTTGTAGCTGACATACAATGGAGAAAACAAGACACTCCTGCTGTACATGATTTATGTTGGTGTTATTGTTATTGGTCCATGTGTCATTGTAGACCAGTTGTCAGAAGTAATTTCTTACAAAACAGCTCTGAACCTACACTAATTGCACAACAGACTTTAGTAAATACAGTTCATGCAGGTACTGATATTATTTTGTATTTTTATTGCAGAACAGTTGTAATAATTGATTTCATGCAAAACAACCCTATTGCACAACATACTTTATTAGGTATACCTTCATGCAGGTACTGATACTATTTTGTGCTTTTATTGCATAACAGTTTTAATATGTGATTTCTTGCAAAACAGCCACAGTCATTGCACAACAGACTTTATTAGAGATACCTTAAATCATTTTCTAGTATAATTTCATGTTTTTATTGCACAACAGTTTTCATTATGCAGGTGTTGCAACACAGCTGTAATTCCACAGTTATTGAACTGCAAACTTTATTGCATATACTTTATTACAGTTAATGCTTTACTCTTCCCTGCTTATGGCACTACAGTTGGTAGTATGCACTTCTTGCAGTACAGGTGTAAGTCCACATTCATTACAGTACAATATTTACTGTACATACCTAATCACAGTTAATGCTTTACTCTTTCTTGCTTATTTGACTATAGATAGCAAAATGCATCTGTATTCACTGCACTCACAGGGGAACCTGGCCAAGTGCCCAGCATGTGCCTCTATGTTACGAGCCCTCTCCTCTGCAGTTGTTGGGAGAGAAGCACATGATTATGCATTCCAATTTAGCAGACATTCAAGATTAGATACTGGTGAATCACAGGTAATGGTACTTACATCCATGTGGGACATTCCCAGCCTGGAATTCTTGAACAAAGGTGTCCAAGAGAGCCTCCTTCTGTCTTTTTTGGTCATCATGGTGGTGACAACACTGCTCACCTTTGTGGGGGATACCAGTTGCACTGGTGAGGTCCCTTGTCTGCCAGTCCCAGGCCTCTGCCTTGTATTCTGATCCCCGGTAACTTCCTTGCATTAGCCAGCCTTCGTGGTTTTTGACAAGGAGTCCAACCATGGCCCAGGACTCCTGAATACCACACCACTGTACCTGAAAGCGCAAACCTTTTCCAATGCCTGCCATTGTATCCTTCACAGAAAGAACTCCAATGGATTATGCTGTATTCCTACCCATCTGGCATAATATTGCCTGTTATCCTGCCCTTACACTCCACTGGGCAATATTTAAAAATGCAGCATGTTGCTTAGCAGCACGCAAACCAATGCAGGTGATCTGAGCAGTGTTAAAACCCATATGCTTAGCAGTGCTTAGCAATGCACAAACCAGTCAAGAGATGCAAGAAGTGCATGAACAGCCACTGTTATTTGTTTATGCAGTGCTTAGCAGGTCTTAGCAGAGCTTAGCTGAGTGCAGCAGGACAGTATTTAAAAATAATTTGCATAATTTGTATTTCCAACAAAAATGCTAACTTGCTCTTCCATGTATTCAAACCCTGCTTCTACTGCACATGAGGCTGTAACACTAACCATTTAGCTACATGGATATGTGAAATTTTGCTATACCTTTACATTTACCTCTGAGCTACCTTTAAGCAGTGCTGAGCATGGCGGCGCACCATGCAAACCCGCTCAGCTATGCTTAAAATTGACTTTTACATAACTCATTAAATATATCCGGTTTCTATTTTTAGATGTCTGGCAGGTGTCTCAGTGCCACTTAGCATTGTTGTGCTCCATACTGCGCAAACATGGTTTTTAAAAAAAATAAAAAAAAATTAAATTGCATTGCTATAATACAATTGGACAGTGCAAAGAGTTTGTTACTCATCTGTGCACACAGTTAGCACCACACTCCCTACACTGATTCAATAACTGTGTCCCACAGCTCTCCTTTGGCAATGTGCCATGATTAATACGCATGGTGCGCTACGGTGGGGGAACAGTGTACACGGACACACAGTAACATTCTGTGTAGGCTCTACATTATGCCTACATGGATTTTATTAAATCTACAGGTCTGTCTTCCATGTCTATTTGTCAGTGCTTTGGCTCAACAAGTGCTATCTACTTCACTGACACCTACGTAGAATGACAGTTAACTGAGATGGCAGTGTTGTCTAAGGTCTTGCTACAGTACATGCAGTCCAAGACATCATTAACGAGCCTAGCCCAGTTTTCCAACTACCCCAGACCACTTTCTGGTTAAGTGACCTGCTCAAGGTAGCACACAATAGGCAAGCAAAGGTGGAAAGATTCAAACCTTGCAACTATGGAACAGATAGCAACTCATTAACAAGTCAGAGCTTTAGTCCACTGTGCTAACTGCTAGACTAATGGACCATAATCACCATCACTACCTTTCAATGGTTCAACAATACATAAAAACACACACAACATACACACATACATACACACACACACACACACACACACACACACACACACACACACACACACACACACACACACACACACGCACACACACACACATAAAATTCTTCAATTCCCTTGTCTGTCTAACATAATAGCAAGACAGTCTGGGACAAGCTAATCAAAGTTTGATGACCAAACCATTAAGCATCCCTGGCTGCCTTCAGAAACACAATCAATATATTCTACAATAGCCTTCAACAATATTTTACCAGTGCATATCCCTGCTTCCTCATTCCAATAGAATTTGACAATAACCACCCATGGGTGCATTCTGCTGAGCATAAGAATGTCACTCTGAGTGTTAAAATGAAACGGTCGTATCTGAGGGCACATAGCCCTTTTTCCCTTATTTGCATGTAGTATTTTCTGTTAATTCAGTTTATAAGAATGGATAGCTCCTTCCTTAACCCAATCCACTCAATTCTAGTGTTGGGGTTAAGATGGCACTGTCCCTTTAACAAATAGAAATAATGGCAAATGCACTTCATATACTTAGTTTACAGTGACATATGACATAAATCTTTTAAGCTACACTTTCCATTTCAGAGGGTTAGCAAAGAAAAATAAGAACTCCCCTTCTTCCTGTAAAAAAAAAAATCAGTTAAAAACCTTCTTAGCTACCATCTCACTGTCATTCTTAAGCATGATTGAAAGCCTTCAATTAGCCAAGTCTTCCAAGATCCATTATTCTTATAAGCTGGTTTACCAGACCCCTTCATAAGAACTAAAATTTGTCCTAGAGTGTAGCTACCCAACCAAAAAGCTAGCAAGTATATCAAGCTATCAGTCCTCTAGTTTCACTTAATGCCTGTAATCTATACCATCTAAGGTTTACTGTTTAGCCTGGATTCTTTCACTGTTGCCACAACTTTTTCCCTTCATAGTCTCAAGTTCTGTGCCAAACATTGCAGTTTATGGTTACAATTACCCTTGTTTTTCAACTCAGATTTCAGTTTCAGAAGGGAGGCAATTTGCCTTACCATTCTTCCCTATCATGAACAATTGCCTTGCCATTCCACACTTTCTTCAATGTGACAGATGTGAATTTATCAGTCTCAGCTAATAAAAGTGAAAGAACTTTATTTTTGTACTTATTTGTAATCCTGTATATTTCTAATCCCAGATCTAAGCTTATCTTTAGAAATTTATAAAAAAAATGTTTCCTAAACTAAGTCCTAATATTCCATGTCTCTTTTCCTACACTTTACAACCAATCCTATATTCTTCATCTATTCACATTTTAACCAAGTATTCCAATCACCAGTAAATCATAAATCTGTCTTATATTTGTGTCTATAATGTCTGCAGTCTGCCAAAGACAGTATCATCAGAGTACTGGTACCACTGACTAAAAAATGGTGCCAAAGCCATGGGCTTAAACTCAGTACTAGGAAATGCATAATTGTATCAGAAGTCAACCATCCTGCTAATTACCATATTGATAAAGGGCCCCAAGAGTTGACACTGTGGTCAGAGATCTTGGTACGCACATAGATAGTAGCCTTACCTTCAACCATCATGTGGCCTCAGTGATGAGGGAATCCTTTTATGTTGTACAACATATAAGTAAGGGCTTAGTATCTAGGTCCATAGAGGTCATTATCCCACTGTACTCTGCCCTTATTAGACCAATCATAGTGTATAATGCTCACTTTGATATGGACCTGACCAAGCATTTGCAGCAACTAGAGTGACTTCAGATGCTCCTTACAAAAAGAATACAAGATGTAACAAGCTTGTCTTACATAGAATACCTTAAAGCCCTTTCCCTCCACTCAGTCTCCTATAGATTGCTGAGAGGTGATCACAAACCCCACACTTATGAATCTCCTGCATATTCATTAGTCAGACATTACCAGAAGTACAAGGTCAAGGGACCTGAATTTTCTCTGTGACTTAAACAGAGCATGCTCGATATACACATATGTGTCCCAGAGACTACCCATCATAAGGAACAGGCTTCCGATCCTTGTGAAGCTGATTTCATCTATTAATCAATTTAATTCCAAGCTAGACCAATGGATGGGGAATAGGAAATTTACACCGGACCTGGCACCCATGTCCCTTATGAATAGAGATAGCTTATAAATGCCTGGCCCTCAATATCCTGTTTGGATACAGGACATCATTCCTTCGAGAAAACTTGGCTAGGCTTAGAAAGGCCCAGTGGGTCATTAGCATAGTAACAATCTATGAATCTATCTTAAAATAATCCTCCATATTTTAACTAGTAAAGCATCCTAGTCAGAAAATTATCTGGCCAAATAGTCTCACCTCTACATTTCATGCATGTTTTGCTTGAAAATGTAATCCATCTTGTTGTGTACCCGTCTCTACTGTAAGTAAAACTAGTTCACCAAAATACCATAAGCCAGCCTGAGACAAAATGTCATTAAACAAACCACCCTCCTTTCATCTCTTTCTTTTATTCACGCATTAATATTGAGCTTACAGTTAAAACTGCCATATGAAAGGACATCTCCAGATATGTGAAAATAAGTCTGAGTGGCTTCATATATTTTTTCTCTTAGCTAGATTCATGCAGTTGTAAGGATTTTATAACCATGCTCTCTGAGCTACCCTAGATCATTTATCCCCATTCTTCTAGGTGCTATGAGTACGTCTGAATCTCATTTCCATTCTTCATTTACAAAAACAGTGAAACACCTGAACCCAGGTTTTCTTCTAAATACACCTCCATTCAGCTTCCCACAGCAGGGAGCTTCTATTGTCTATAAAAGCTTGTACTCTAAATCACATAATGTCTCCCTGTTATTTTTACTGTGCTAAAATGCCTAACCTCTGAACAGCATTCTTCAAACAATGAACATTAAGACTTGCAAACTGTTTTAAGATGGCTTATTACCTCATTTCCTCATCCTCCTTCCATTCCTTCTGCACAGTCTCACCATATTGCCTTCTTATGTATCAGTCTCATTAGTGTTTTCTTCTTCCTATTTTCTACAATTTCATCATCAAGGGATAAGGAATACAATATATTATGCAAAGTCTAAAGCAGTATCATTCACTTTTTCATGATATTTTAAATGGATTACTAACCTCTTCAAAAATCCCCTCCACCTTAGCCCCTTCAGTGGTGTAGAGAGATAAAGACCAATGATGACTCAGTTTACCAGGTTCAATTAGTGTCTTGGGTGACTGGTGGAGTGGCAGGGAGAGATGGCTGTGCTCGTCCCAGGTGGGAAGGCATTCATCAATGATGCTTCTGTAGGAGATCCATGGTTCAGTGATGGGAGTTGCCCTTGAACAGAGATTGATGAGAGTGGGAGACAGGGCATGGAATGGGTGAGGCATTTAACAAAAAAAAAAAAAAAAGGATAGAAGTGGAGACAGCCAAGTGCCCAACATGCCCACAGAATCCATCACCAGCCCCAGCAATATCTGAGTAAGTTTGGGGTTGGAGTCAAGCTGGTGGACCGGGAACTCATATTGTTACTCATCTATAAGAGATTTTTGTTTATAGATGCACTTCGTCTACGTTTAATTTGCTCCCACTTCAAAAATTGTTATGAGGTCAGAAATTTGTCCACATTTTGTATAACTGCACTAAAGACTTTATCAGCCTAGAGTCCTCACTGTGTAATAACATAAACCTGATCTGGTGGAGGCTCATGGGATATATGCAAGTCACCTCTTAAGGACATAACTGTGATTCAGCTGCATGGTACCCTTTGCTTCAACATTTTGTATAATTAGTGCAATACGTTCCCTTAAAATGCCCCTTTTCTTCACATAGCTTGCAGTCTTATTATCAGATTGACTCTGAGTATGCCTTGCTTCACAGTAAAAGTAATAGTGTTTAGGCTTTCAGTGTACGGTGATCTGTTCCTAAATATTCAACATTAAAAATGTGCAAACTCTTGTTCTCACAAGCATATAATCAGGAAGATAATTCTTATCTTATAGGTAAGTACTACTCTAGCTGCCCTTGTGGGCTATTTTAAGCCAAACCAGTTTCCCTTCCAACTGGAGAATCAAATAATATGCATTCTATCTGTGAGGTAAATGCCATAACCATTATGCTAACCCCCAACATCTTCTCATTCACCCATTATTTTGCCCATTATATGAGTTATAGTAGTAGTTTTCTCAACATTTATTTATTTATTTCAATTTGTTAACCAGGTAAGAGAATTGATCCAGAGACCAATTTCAGCCACAACCTGGACTGAGAGGCAATAATAACTTTTCAAAACAACATTTGTAGCCAGATTACTTTCAAGGTTACATTTCAAGCCAACATTCACACTCAGGTTACATTATAAGTAATGTAACTACTTCAGAGACGGTCATAGTTAAGTACTAGGCTAGCTGATTTTGCAAGCCATTTTGAGCCTAACCAATTCCCCTTCAAAGGCGAAAATCAAACACTATACCTTATATTTGTGAGGTACGCACCTCAACCATTATGCCAGTCCCCAAACCCTAACCCCTAACCCCTTATAGTAGAAATGTTACTCCATGACAATAAGATTTGTAGTGAAAATCTGAATGATGTTATGTCTTTATAAAGTCAAAATAGCCCAAGTATGTTGAGTCTATAGCAAATGATCCTTATGATTTTCAAAGGAAAAAAAAAACTGGCAAAGTATTGGACTTCACAAAGATGACATCAGATTCATTTTCTCCTCCAAAATTTCTCTTCTGATGAAAACATAGAGCCAAAGGCTTTAAAGTCACTTCTCAACTCTGTATCTATTAGAAAAAGCAATCATTGACATAGAAAATAAAAACATAAATGAAATGAATTGGAATTTGCTTGTTTCACCATTGCAATGTATATTTTCATTCTCCGTATTTTACTGTTTGTACTTCCTTTATCAAGTGAGTATATGTTTTTGCATTTTCCCTGACAATCCTCATTAGCTACCGTCATCCCTTTAATTTCTTTAAGTATTTACTCATGCAGTTTCTCCAACCAATATTTCTTTACAGCAACCCACTGAATAATCTCAGACTAGGGTGCCTTTATCTAACTATTGGTCACTTTGTTAAGTTAGGCAAATAAACCTGCCAGGCCTTAGTAAACTCAGCATCTCTTTTTTAGACATCCATTCTATCAAAAGTCAATGAAGTAGTTGTCTCCTCAGGACAGAGTAGGAGAATTTTCCCATTGTGCTGACCAGAGTACCCCCACATTCAGTATAAATGACACCTTGCACCTCCTCTGAAAACAGGCCTTTGACTTATTGAGGCTAAGTCACTCAAAAAGATGTATTTATTTGTTTATTTATTTATTTATGTATTTGCATTTGTTTATTGGGAAAGTCCTACTAGACCATGAGAGACCCTTCTCAAAAGAGGCTTAGGAAGAAATGTTCCAGTATTGTCAAAGTAAGTATGAAACAAAGTGTACTATACATAAAATGAGGCTAAGCAGTTGTATTACAATAGCAATGCAATTATTAAAAAAATAGCTCACTATACATGAAAAGAGATAAAACATATATGTTACAATAAGAAAATATGTTAAGATCTAGATAAAGGTACAGTATTGGGCTCTAATGAACATCGACAAGCCCGATGTGCATTGCTTTCTATCTAATCTATTACAATCTACACAGGTTTATGGATTTGAGGAACAGTGGGTTTTGTCATCATACCTCAAACATGGTTTTATTAAATCCTGTAAAGAAAACAGTAAGCACATTCATTTTGCTGTGTGTTTTATATGCACAAGTAATGCTGCTGTGCTCGATTTCAGATTCATGTTAAGTGATATGATATCAGATTCATGTTGAGTGTTAAGATGTTGTATGTCAGGTTTGTTTCTCTTCACTTCAGCAAACCCACTCTCTCTGCAATTCTACAGAACTCAACAAACATCTAAGAGCATAGTGCAGATGGCTAGGCTATATTCTGTTAATTAAGTATATGTTAGTTTAATTGTCTGTAAAATCTATTTGCAGACTGAGTTAGAAAATCCATTAATCATGTCAAAGCCGCCACATCACTACTGAAAATAGACCTTTGTGCCAAAAAATTAATATTGGCTTTGTAAATGAACAATCGCCAGTGCTCCATTCTACCTAGCATTCATTTTATCATTTATACATGGCCTATCACTCGATCCATTACATGGAATTACATGTCCATTCTGAAAACCTCAGTGACAGATGAGAGAAGGACAGATTCTTTCGGTGTGAGCTTACCAATGGAGATATGTACAGCCACAGTATGGAAAGAGAGAGACAGATAAGTCTTGAAAGTGCTTTGATGTATTTACTTACCTATTTATTTCTCTTTGCTGACTAGGAAAGTCCAGCTGGGCAGAGCCCATTTTCAATGGAGGCTCCATCAGAGTATATTTATATTAACAAGTGAATTTCAGATAGTTCTCAGAATGACAACAGTTACATTTCTTAAAAAAAAAAAAGAAATTACAAGCAAGACAGGTATATGCAATAAATTATTTACATCAACAATTGTAAGTCTGTATAGTTCTTGTAGACCTAAAATCTTGCAGAAAGTAAATAGACCAATACTGCTAAGGGAAACATTTGTTGTGAAGAAGTTTGTGTTCTTACATTTCAGTAAGGAAAGGTTTGTGAGAATGTTCAAGCTATGTAATGAAGTAAGTTATAAAATTATGTAGGAAGGGAGAATTTAGTATTTTATAAGTTTGTAAAGAGTTCAAGAGATATAACAAAGTAAGATATAAAATTATGTAGGGAAGAGGGGAGATATTAGCATTGTATAGGGGGATACTGGTAATAGCACATGACTGAGACAGTGGGGTATAGGATTAGTTCTATTTAGGCTGCCTTTGCCAAATTGGTATATCTCGAAGCTTTAAAACTTAGGTATAGAGGGGATGCATGAGAGGGATAGACCAGTGGATGGAGGCAGGTTGAAAAAGAGAAAGATAAGAAGTGATGTTCAAGAGGGGGTGAAGAAGGATGTATTGATTCAAGTGCAGAGTTTATAAATAATGAATAAATAAATAAGTGCAGAAGTGAAAGATCTAGAGTTATAATGATTCAAGCAGAGGAAGGTAAAAGGTTAGTGATAAGCAATATGATGTTTGCGCTTTACTAGTTGTCTCACCCTGGTGATGACCATGAGTATGACCAGGACTGGGTAAGGGATTTTATAGCTTGGGAGATTGTTACTCATTTTATTTGTTTAGGGATGGTATTTCAGAGTTTGGAGATATAGCAGGAGTGTAGTGCATCGTAGTGTTTAGTAGAAATTTATCACCAGAACAAAGGTCCTGTGTGTGGGTATATGGTAATAATATGTTTTAATACATGACATTTTTCAGGATATTAGTTTGAATGCCATAACTAGCTGAGAGTATGTCATGTAATTGTCAATCTCTATCCAGTTTAACTGTTTTAAGACTTGGCAGTGGTGAGTTTGGTGTGCAATGTTGGTAGCAAATTTAGCTACTTTGTTGTAACAAGAGGATAATTTAGATTTTAGTGTAGAGCTTAGGTTCATAAGGATAGTTAGACATATAAGAGGGTTGGAAGCAAATAGGATGAGGACAGGGTTTTTCTTATTGGGTTTGTAAGGTACTGTTTTGCCTTGTAAAGGGAGCCAAGTTTCCATTGGATCTTTTAATTGTTTGAAGAATATGTTTATCAAATGTAAGACTATCATCTACTACAATGTCCAGTGATTTAGCATGTTGTACTACCTCAGTTTTAGTATTATTTGCAGATGTAACCAAGAAAGATTGTTTTAGATTGAGATAATGTTATGAAGAGCATCGGTTTTGTTTTATTGGCATTAAAGATTGAAGAGAAAGTAATCTGAGTGATTTCTTAGAGTCTGGATATTGTGGAGGCTGTGCATATTAAAATCAAGTCATTTGCATATTGTACTATATTTGCTCGGTCTATGGCAGTGTGAAGCTTCTTTATATAAAAATATTGAAGAGAAGGGGTCTTAGTGCAGAGGCCTGAGGAACACCTATGGTAAATGGAAGAGAAGAAGAGAGGTTCATTTGACTGCTTGTTGCTTTCCAGATTGATAACTAAGGAACCATTTAATGGATTATTAAGAGAGAGTTCAGTGAGTAAATGTTAGGGGTATACAGTGTCAAAAGCTTTGGATAAGTCTAGGAACACAGTTGACACCAGGTTACCATTGTTCCTATATTGACATATAGTGTTGGTGAAGTGAAGGACGGTGGTGGTTTGCACTGTGGTGGGGTCCGAAACCATGCTGCATTTCAGAAAGGAGATTATTTGAATTATTTGATGTAGAAGCTGAGCATGAATACATTTTTAAGTATTTTGATAGAAGACAGGATTTAAAAAGACAGCAAAATTGTCATTAGCATGTCAGAACTGATATTGTCTTTGATTAAGTGGTATCATCCTTGAAGATGAGGCAGGTGATGTGTGTTTCCCTTATACTAGCTATACTGAGACACAGAAATGTTCAAGTAACTATGCTTACAGTATATTCTCTTGTGAAGGAGGCTATTTACATAAGTAGTCTTACCCTTCTTGATGGGTCAGGCTCCAAATTTCCAAACCTTGGGGCTATAAATCATGTGAACAGAACTTTACTCACATTCCTAACTATTCAGTAATACATAAGCAATACTAACCACCTTTTTTTATTCACTAGACGTCTTGTGAATTTTGATTTCTTTTGACAAAGAAGGCAGCACTTTAGAAAACTTTCCACTGAGCAATACTGAAGAATTAAGTACATTATGTTTAAAAAAAAGAAAAAAGAAAGAAAAATAAAAAAGAGTGCAAGGAAACATCCCGGTAGATTGGTTTATGATTATTTTTATGTAAGTTTCACAGTATGAAGATATGATACATGAATAATGTTGGTTGACTCTTCATCAAAATAAAAAAAGGTAATGACTGCAGTTAACATTATTTTGGTCTCTTAATCAAATATTGCAGAGTTTCTCATACCCTGGAGCAAAATTAGTCAAGGAAACATGTTTTTAGAAATTCAAAGTTCATAAAAGACATTCAGTATCAGAAAAGGAACAGTGCTGCCTTATACATGAAGTGTAACTGAATGCTAGTATCTACTCAGGCAGATGGAACCATTAATAAAGAGCTGCAGTTTATTGACTTAAGTAATGTAAACTTTGAGAAGAAGCCAGGCAAATATACCCTTTTACTTCATTACTACTTCTGTAGGGGCTTTCTTCACCAAGAGCCATGCTGACTGAGAGCTAATTGAACTCAGTAGTGCATAACCTTGTACATGGAAGCTATGTAAAGAAAGCGCTGTGTCCAGGAGTTCTGCCTGGTCAACAGAAGCCCACCTTTAGTGCCTGCATACATTATGTTCTCTGATAAAGTTTTGATATAGCTGAAGACTGTTCTCTGCACACTGTTGGGGAAATACTAGCAGATGTATTAGTTGCTTTCTTTATATGACTTTTTCTTGACAATAGACTTGTCAGGAGTGCAGATCAGGGAGAACACTTACAGAACTGATACAAAGATGGAGATTATGCTGACAACGATGCCAGATGACTTCCTGTCATTTAATACTGCAGAATGTAATCTTGTAACCAGTTACTGCTGTTATTCTACCAGTCTGGAACTACAGTATCTGACCCACTGCTGTTAATTAAGCCACTGAATAAATGTCACATACTTCAAAACAGTATAATAAGTGAAATAATTGAGACGCCTTTAATGGTTTACTGGGAAGATGTCAAGAAGCATAAGGTTAAACTTAGTGTTACATCTAACAGATTACTTTGCCTTATGGTCTGTTTTTCAAACATACTAATTTAATATAACTTCTTTGTGACAGATCATAGGATGCAATATAACCTAATAAGTCTGTGACACAGAAAAATAAACCAACAAAAAATATATATATATTATACAGCACAAGACAGCAGTATAAAACACTTATAACCAGAGGTTAATACACAAAGAAGTAAATAGGAAATGATTTTCTCAAATTTTAGCATCATGTCAGAGTAACAGTTCAGGAAATAGAGTCTATTCTACACCCCTACTACATTTTGGAGCATGAGTAATCAGGTAATCATAGTGCTGAAACCCTTACCTCTGGAGTCAAGGACTAAACCAAACAAGCATAGACAGAGATCTAAAATCACACACATTTTTTTTTTAAATATTGTTCTTTATGTCATCGAGAGTGGACAAAATAAGACAGCTTAAAGTATTATACATTTTCAGAAAATTTTGTGATTCTAATTCAAATATGCCACCTTTTCATCAAAATGACTGTTTTCAGGAGAACCAGATGATACTTTCAAACAAAAATTAGAGATGATTGCAGCCTCTTGCTTGAATGTATGAAGCTAGTCATTTTCAGACATTACCCCATAAGTAACTTACTGTAGTGGTGGTGCTGCGGTAGCGTTGTCGCCTCACAGTAAGATGCTGTCCGGTTCGATTCTCTGCTAGAGTGTCTTCTGCATGGAGACATGCGTGAATGGGCATACCTTCGTTGAAGGTTGTGTGTCAAGGCAGGTAACTCGGTACGTAAAAATCAACTACCAATCATTAGTGGACCGGAATTCTGCTGTGGCGACCCCTAACCAGGAAAAGCCGAAAGACGCAAACCCCATAAGTATCTCAATTGTAGCTCATCCACCATTGTGTATGCTACAATTTATTTCTTTCTTTATTTACTTATTTATTTATTTACTAGGGCAGTGCACTGATCTCAGTGGAACATTTGCAGGCACAGCTCACTGATGATAGTAGTTAGGAAAGATAGCCTAGTGCATATATAAAAAGACCAATAAGAGAAAGGCCATACGATTCTTTTTTTACAGATAGGATGGAATCCTGTCTTGCTGCAATCACAGCATCTACAGAAGGGAAGTGGCCATACTGATATTATTTCCTGCTACTATATATATGCTTGAGCGGCAACTAAATTTCCTATTCTTGGTCACAACACATTCCATCTTTAGTATCATGAATGGAATGTCAGCAATTATTTTAGTAAATTGCACCAGAGAGACATGATATTTATGAATGCCAGCACAAAATACATGATATTTTCCTGTGTAGGAGTGTTGGGTATTCACTGACTCATGTGTGTCTGTTAAGCCCAGACAAAATAGCAAGATATGTGGAAGATGCTCCCAGAAACTTGGCAAAAAACAAACTGTGGTTGGTAAATAAAAACCTAAACAGAAAAAAATGTGCTATGAAATGGAGTTCTCTCTCCTCAGAGCATATCTGAAATATTCTAGTAAAATTCTACCATGGGAATGGGGGAAAGAAAATTACATTGAGTAAATGCAAAGAACATACTAACCGATTAATGTCAAACAGCTGTAGAAAGTTTTACTCGCAGCAGACTATGAACATCTTAGAATCTTACATGTTTTCTGAAAATTCAAGTTAAAAGAATTGGTTAAATTTGTATGGATGTCTTATAAACAGTAAGCACTGTTAAAAAGGTATGAAGAGTACCTATATGCATGTAACAGCCTTCTTTAAATGATAACAGTCAATACCTTCAACATTTTTACACTGTGGTGGTGCTGCGGTAGCGTATTCTTCTCACAGTAAGATGCTGTCTGGTTCGATTCTCAGCTAGAGCGTCTTCTGCGTGGAGACATGCGTGAATGGGCGTACCTCCGTTGAAGGTTGTGTGTCAGGGCTGGTAGCTCGGTACGTAAAAATCAACTACCAATCATTAGCGGACCGGAGTTCCACTGTGGCGACCCCTAACCAGGAAAAGCTGAAAGATACAATTATAATATACTATACTGCAGAAAATTCAAAGCATATATTTATGTACAGTTTCACAAAAATAAGTTAGATGCATAATATTAACAGTTGTTTTGCTGAGATAGATTGGATTTTAGATAATACTTCAGACAATTCATTTATAGATACCTGTATTTAAAGCAAAAGGAAAATGATGTTTGTTTATGTAGCGGTTAACATGAACACTCCCAAGATACACAAATAGCAATGCTAGAATCAGTAGCACTTGTTTTCTAGCTGAGGCCTATCAGTATAAGTTACTTACATCAGGGGAGAGTCATGTCAATATGGAAATAGTTCATATTTTCAGAATGAAATAATAACTAGCAACATCTCAAATATGCTTTTTGTTTATTTTTATGGCTATATTTTATTTAAGATAAGTACACTAGACCCAATAACCATTTTGAGATATGATCTAATTACAATAGCATGAAAATAACTGCAAATACATACATATATACACAGACCTGGTACAGGTCAGCTGATCAACATGTACTGACTGCAGTAGAGAGGGGATTGGAGTATATGCCTTTTCCCCACTGTAGTGCAATGTCAGAGTTTATACACACACACACACACACACACACACACACACACACACACACATATACACATATATATATATATATATATATATATATATATATATATATATATATATTTATATATATATATATGTGTGTGTGTGTGTCATTAGCAGGAGGTATGGGGGTTGCACATTGAGTAGATTTTTGTTTTTGATCCTTTTTCGATCGATGTTTAGTGTTTTAATATTTAGGTGTTGATCATTAGTGGATCAACAAGTTGCTTTTTTGATGGAAGTTCATGTCTCCATCTATAGATAGATAGTAGATAGATGGTTCATCTGACACATTAATACTGAAAATGCCCTTTGTCAGTCACTGTTTTGATGATCACAGATGAATGACAAAACAGCTGATCAACATGCTGGCATGAGATCACTTGTACAGCTGGGAAGGGTTTATGCCCTTTCTCTGTTATTGTGCCTTCTCAGACAGTAGCGTTTCTAGTGTAGTATGAAAGTGTTGGGAGGGCATGATCACTTCATACTGATCTCTAAAGTAATACTGGCTTTTAAAAGCTGGTGTTGCATTTGTGGTAAAAACTGAGAGCTCTAGCACTCTGTGTGTGATCTAAACAGTAGCAACTGCTTGTACATTGTAGCAAGCAGTTTGCTACAGTTTAAAAGTAAAAAAAATAGTCACATTTTAACTAAGAACTTTGTGCTGTAGTGCTCTGAGCAGGCAGGGTATAAACTGTGCCAACTGTTTGCTACATTTGTAGCAAGCAGTTTCCTACAGTTTATAAGAAGAAGAAATTATTATTATTTTTTTTAATAAAATGGAGGAAGGCTGGGGGTAGGTAACAGAAACGGGACTTGAATGGCTAGAAAGGAGGGAGGGTGTGTGTTGTGCATCTCGCCACCTAGTTGGTGTGCTAGTAGAAGGAATGTCCTTTTCCAGTTGCTAAAAAAGACACTCAATGTAAGTGACCACTTATACTGAGAGCATGCTCAGAGCAGGTGGTTTAGAATCTGGTCCCCATAGCAAGATTGTTGATAGACCGAAGTAAGTCATTTGCACTGTATTTCAGAATTAGGACAGACTTACACTGAGAACAACTGTTTTGGAATCTGGCCTATAGTATTGTGCTTTTTTTTGTTTGTTTTGTTCTTCATTTGAAAGAGCAGAGTGGGTGGGGAGCTAGTTCATGGTACTGGCATTGGGTGCTGGTTAAGCGAGCTATGCTTCTGATCTCAGAGTTTATAAATATAATTAACAGATGGTGCAGGATGCAGGGGGGCTTGCCACCTGCAAAAACAAGAGTTTCTTGTTTTCATGTTGATAAGACATATGCACCACAGCAGAGTTGTGATGGTGAGTAAAACAGTGCTTTCAGGTAGCAGCTGCAGAACCTACTAGACTTCTGTCTGGCAAATGGATTGATATGTCTCACCACCAGAAACAGTAAAGATGTAATACAGGTAGACAGCTTCCTAGTAAGGAAATGGCATCAGCAGTATAATCAAATATTGCAAAGTCATCCCTACTGAAACAGTCAGCCCACAGCATAAACCACTTCTGGCCATAATCAGCTGCAATCAGTAGTAAGAGAATTCTCTAAGGTCAGCAACGACTAGGAAGGAGACCTGAAATTTAACTGGAGTGAAAGCATAAGAGTTCAAGGACTTACTTAGGCCTCTAACACCTCAGGAAGAAGAGGAAATAGGTGGAGTCAATGAATAATGACAATACCTCGAAACATCACGTGTAAAGACTATAGAACAGACATGCTGCTAAGCCAAGTTTTAAATAAGGTACATAAGGAAAGCTGGTAGTGGAATACAGAATTTCTGGAAGCTTTCAGGAGTGAAGGAAAAAGTATGAAATAGACAGACAAGACAGGCTAAGAAGGGCTACTGGTTAGCTAACAAAGAAAGTAAGAGAAAGAACTTGCAATAGCAAATTACATAGCATCAGAGGCACTCTACTAGCTTCTGGAAAGAGATTCAGAAGATGCAAAAAGAAGGTCTATCAGGTTGTAAGACAAAGACAAAAACATAAAGTCACCATTCATAGAGATGTTAGCAACAATATGATCACCAGTCCATAGGATTTCAAAGGCAGAGGGAAGGAGTACTTCCAACAGCTTTTCAATGAAGAAAATCATAGAATAAATAAGAACAGCACTAAACAAAATTAAATAAGGCTCAAAAGAAATCACAGAAAATATGATAAAAATGTTGGTTAGGGGAAAAATGGCTCTTCAGGGTACTCATAGCAGCATGGAGTGAAAGACATATACCAGATAACTGAAGAATAAGCAGTCTAGCAGCAACGTGTACAACAGCAAAGGAGCATTTACAACTGTGGGCAGTACAGTGGTATCAAATTCCTGACACACTACATGACATGTAAGTGCTGGGAAGAGTGACTGATAAATGAATATGCTATTCTCTAGTCTTTCCTGCTGACAATAGGGTAGCCAGTAGCTGTAGCATAGACCAGATATGGGCTTGCTGCTTCTGGAACTGTTTGTAGTAGTTTGTTTGTTCTGAGCACATTTTCCTGGCCATCTTGGATTGGAAGGGGCCTATCTGCACTTTTGTGAGAGAATTTTGCTGATTGGGACCTCTCTGGTAAAGGAAGGCCGGTCTAGGGCTGGGATTAGGAATTCTCATTGATCCTTTTGAATCTTTTTAGAGATTTTTTTTCAACTTTTAGCTTCTGGTATTTAGGCCCTGCATTTGAGCAGGTTTCTGCTTGTTTGTACCAAGCTGACCTAAGGTGGGCTACCAGCCACAACTCTGAGCTGTGATACCAGATAACTACAGGCTTCTGAACTTCCAAAAAAAAAAAAAACACAAGTTGGCTATTTTTTTGTTTAGTTATACTATTTTGTGCACTTTTTTTATTGCCTGATGAATACACTGTATTTATTTACTGTTTACTAAACTACACTGTTGTACTGCAATTGTCTGCTTTACTGTGTCTGTAAAATGAATTTTATTGCTGTTTTTACTGTTTAGAAAGCCTTTTGTTGCTTTCTGTGTTTGTTAAGTATTTACTGATACTTTTTCACTGTTTTAAAAGCTATCTGCTCTGCTTTTCCTGCCAAACAGTGTTTGAATAATTGATCTATTAACTGTTTAAAACATTCTTTAGAGCCTCCTTGCTAACTTTCTGCTGTTTTAAACATTATTTCTTTATCTTACTGCTATTTTTCTGCTGTGTTAAACATTCTCTAGTATTTCTCACTAAAACTAGAGTAGCTGACAGCCGTAGCATAGTCCAGATACATGCTTGCTGCTTCTGGAACTGTTTGTAGTGGTTTGTTTGTTCTGAGCATATTTTCCAGGCCATTGTGTATTGGAAGGGGCCTATCTGCACTTCTGTGAGATAATTGTGTGGATTGGGACATGTCTGGTAAGGGGGGGACAGTCTACGGCTTAGAAAAAGCATCCTCATTGGACTTTTTGAATCTTTTTAGAGTTTTTTTTTAAGTTTTAGCTTCTGGTATTTAGACCCTGCATTTCAGCATGTTTCTGCTTCTTTGTGTGATGCACAGTACCACCCATTGCCACGCAACTGTGCGCCAAAGCCGGATAGTTAAATTCAACAAATTTTTGCTAAAACGCAGACAGAAATATCCATCCACTGAGCTCCTCCCGATCATTTCTGAGAAGCCACCCCTAGTGACAGCAGTCTCTAACCTAGCATTATGACTAGGACTATATGAAGAGAGACATGGTTGAGCTCTATGAGTATGTGTCCCAGGCAGGTATGTCCCTAGCCTTGAGCAGCATATTACCCTCACCTAGAATGATGCCACAGTATAAACAAAAAAATGATTGATTTCAATAACTGGCTCAGTTTTTGGTGCCATTCAAATGGGATCCATTTCCTGTCAACCTAGGAAGCCATGGTCGACAAACCTCGCTTCTTTGCCAGAGATGGTTTGAACCTGGCACCTCTAGGCTTTTGGCTGCTGATAAATGCTCTTGCCTCCCCCACAGTGCCTTTTTCAGGTAAGGTCTTGAAAACAACATTATCAATGTGAAATTAACCAATTAGAACAAAATAAGAGCCATGCTGCTAAATGCTAGGAGCTTAATCCAAAAAATGCACTCCCTGGAAACACTTTTATCATTAGAAGATGTAGATGTCTGTGCAGACACAGAAACCTGGCTCAAGGCCTCACAAAATACCCTGGCCCTGCAAGGCTACAGTGCCTTCCATACCTTTAGACCACAAAATGAACATGTGAAAACCATATCTTTATTAGAAATAAATTCACCTCCCATCTAGTTAAACTGAACAACTCCATGGAGTTACTCCAGGTCCAGGTTATGGTGTGTAAGAGCCTCATTCAAGTCATAGGCAGTTACAGATCCCTCTTCATGGGTCACGACACCCATGAAGCCTACTTGACCAAACTGGAGACAATCCATATTTTACCAAACACACTGGTTATGGGAAATTTCAAGCATTGCTAAATAATGTGAACCAGCATTCTACTTCATTTTCTGGTAATGCAAGTCAGAATGTCGTTGTCAGCACTCAGGCAGCAGTTTACCGAGACAAAGGTCTATTGACAACCATGTCTCAGGGCTTATTGGGGTCCCTACTTTAAAAGATTGGCTTACAAGTCCAGTTGGCCTTTCTCACAACAATGAATTTAATTCGGATGGGAACTCGGCTAGGAATCTGCTGAACATAACAGACTTACTAAACAGCTTAGATCAGAACTTGCTTAAATACAAGAAACTCCGCTTGGAAGTGGAATACTTCCAAGAATGCATTAAGAGCTAACATTTTACTGAATGGTTTGAGAATGTATCAGTACCCTACTGGTCTGGTACCCGATTCTTTATTCCACCAGGAGCTAATAAAATTATTTAATAAACAAGGACTGGATCTTCTAGATCTCATGTGTAAACATTATAGCATTATGGCTGATGAACTAATGGATATAGCATCTGTCTTGGATTTTCAAATAAAAACTCATGCCGATTTTGAACGGTATGAATACGAGTATTCTCGTATTTTCCAGTCAATTGATTTTCATTTGAACAAATCTAAAGCCACTAAGGTCAAAAAACTTGAGTGAAATCGCCAGCAATACCAGAATGGTATAGCATATCTACGCCCATCAGTTGCACAGGTGTGAAAGGGGCGAGCTAGCGCAAACACCAATCAACAACATAGTGTAACAGGAAATCAGGAGTACATGCGGAGGGGCGGGCATTTACAAAATGCAATGGCGAACAACAGTTCTGAACACTTGTTTCAGCAGGATGTTACAGAATTACAGGACTGCAGTTTTGATGCTCCCAATAACCAGTATGAGGGTCCGAAAAGAAGTGAGCATACACATAACCAGAATGGTCAACAGAATCTTACCAACAATCAACAGAACAATAATTATCATGGTTTTTCGAGGGGAGGCCAGCAAAACAGATGGAACCAGAGGAAAAAGCACAACAAATGGAAGGAATGGAGAATTTGATAACAACACTACAGAAATGCCAGCTATAATTTTGAATATGGAAGGTGACTTTTTATAACTTCTCTACATTGGATATTTCTGTTGAGATGGCTAACACCTTAGCTAAAGGAATGACTTTTCCACCAGCTAGGAGAATGGACATATCTAACAGCATTCTTGATTTGAAAATGTATGTTAGGAAACTTAATTTAAAATTGTTACTGGGTAACACAGTTGTACAATCACAAGCACAATATAGAATATCAAGTACATACAATCCCCCTTTGCACAATTTGTTCCATACATTTGAAAAGATATGTGAATTGGTCATGAGAACATACCAAAAGGAAAATAGATTAAGGGGTTATGAGTATAATTTAACTAAAGATGAGCAAGCATGGTTTAACTTGATAAGATCAGCTAAGGTAAGCATCATGAAGCCCGGCAAAGGTGGAGGCCTTGTATTTATGGATTTGGATGACTATGAAACTAAAATAGAATCAATGTTAGCTTCTAGTGCATATCAGAAAGCATCCCTTAATGAATACAACACAGCTAATGAACATATTAAAATCTACATTAATGATTTATTCATAGAGGGAAAGATATAGACATGTACAACTACATGATAGTGTTAACACCAGTGGCACCCACAAAGTTTGGGGTCCCCAAAATCCATAAATGTTTATTTGACTCTCCACTTAGACCTATAGTTGATGGCAGGAATTCTGCCACATATGCATGCGCTAAAGTCATCATCTTCTTTCAGCTGTTCCCGTTAGGGGTTGCCACAGCAGATCACCTGTTTCCATTTCTTCCTGTCCTCTGCATCTTGCTCTGTCACACCAACCACACGCATGTCCTCTCTCACCACATCCATAAACCTTATCTTAGGCCTTTCTCTTTTCCTGTTACCTGGTAGCTTCATCCTTAGCATCTTTTTCCCAATATACTCAGCATCCCTCCTCAGCACATGTCCAAACCAACGTAATCGTGCCTCTCTGGCTTTGTCTTCAAACCTTCCAACCTGGGCTGACCCTCTAATATACTTATTCCTAATCCTGTCCACCCTTGTCACACCCAGTGCAAATCTTAACATCTTTAATTCTGCCACATCCAGCTCAAACTCCTGCCTTTTTGTCAATGCCACTGTCTCCAACCCATATAACATAGCTGGTCTCACTACCCTCTTGTAGACCTTCCCTTTCACTCTTACAGGTACTCGTCTGTCACAAATCACTCCTGACACTCTTCTCCACCCACTCCATCCTACCTGTACTCTCTTCTTCACGTCTCTTCCACACTCACTGGTACTCTGAACTATTGACCCCAAGTACTTCAACTCATCCACCTTCGCCACCTCTACTCCTTGCATCCTCACCATTCTTCTATCCTCCCTCTCATTCACACACATATATTCGGTCTTAGTCCTGCTGACCTTCATTCCTCTTCTCTCTAGAGCATATCTCCATCTCTCCAGGGTCTCCTCCACCTGCATGTGCTAAAGTGATAGACAATATACTTAAAAAATATGTAAGAACAGAAGAAGTAATATGTAAAGATTCATGGTCATTCCTGCAAAAAAATTAATGAATTGAAGTATGACGACCAGTACAACTTCCTTAGAGTCGACGTAAAGGACTTATATACGTCAATACCGCAAGCATTGGGCATAGAGTGGGTTAGTCAATTACTAAGGAAGAAAGGGTCTCCCCAGAATGACATTAGTCTAGTGGAAGAACTTTTAGACATAGTTCTATCCAACAATTACATTTATTTTAAAGGAAACTATTACCTGCAAAAAAGCAGAGTAGCCATGGGTTCCCCCTGTGGCTCTAGCTTTGCAAATCTGGTTATGAGTTACTGGGAACATCAATTTGTACTCAATAAGGAAGGAATAGGCTCAAAAATAATTTATTTTACACGCCATTTGGATGACATCTTTTTACTAATAAAAGGGAAACATGAAGAGGCAAAAAAATCTCATTGATTATTTTAATGAGACTACAGACTTCTTAGTGTTTACATATAATTTTGACCCAAATTAAATAGCATTCTAGATGTCCAACTTACCAAAAATTATGTTAAAAAGAGATACCAAGCAAAAATTTATGGGAAACCATCTTATTCAAACACATTCTTGCACTATACAAGTGCACACCCTTACCACCAAAAAGGATCGGTGGTAAAGGGCAAATTAGTAAGGGCTGCCAGAATGGTGTCTACAGATGAGGATTTCCATAGTGAGTGCCATTTCTTGAAAAAAGTATTCACAAAAAGAGCATACGTGAGTACTTTGACTGACAAACTAATAGAAGAAGTTGTGGAGAAAAGAATTAATGGTGTGTACATACCCATTCTGAGTATACAACACCCTGCTGGGTTGTATGACTATTCTATGAATGATAGTCAGGTTGATATGGAAAATCGGGTCCAGGACACAATCATTGGGACAGGTATGAACCAAACTGATTTCACAATGAGCTATATTACAACTTTTAACCTTGATTATCAGGACATAAATAACATACTGATAAAAAAAATGGAATATTCTGTTAAAGGACAAACTAATAGTGGACAAATTGGGTACAGAACCAAGATTCATTACTAGGAAGGGTAGAACACTCAAGAATATATTTGAAGGTGAGTGCAGGATCAAATCATACGCAATAGGGATGAAACAATGTGGTAGTTACCCCTATTGCAAATACATTCATGTAGGTGCATCACTGCACATAAACAGCACACATTTGAGTAACAGAAGAAAAGTTAATTACAACTCCAAAATGAACGTATATGTGGCTAAATGTCAAAATTGTGATTCATTCTACATCAGTAAAACCAAGCGTAGAATGAGAGACCGCATATACGAACATATATATTGCAGTAATAAACACAAACTAGACAATGCTTTAGCAAAGCATATAGAACAATATCCAGAACATGCATTTAAATTCTGGATACTTTATCAAGTGGACAGTAGTCCAAGAGGGGGTCCTTTCACTTTATTATTAGAAAAGTTGGAATTGCTCTGGCAAATTCGTCTCAATGCTTATAACTTTCCAGGATTGAACGACATGTGTTCTATCACATGTTGCTTAAAACTGAAAAGTTTAATGAGATGAAATATTGTAGTAACAACATTATAGAAATTATGTTTTACTTATTAATTTTTCACTTGAAAATGTTTATAATGTAAGGTTAGATAAATGAGGAGACTCTTTACATTTTTACACAATTTTCATATATGATTTTCACCATACTGCTGCTGCGACAAATGTATACGCTTGCTGGTTAAATAAGGCAGCTTTAAAGAACAGGAAAATGCATATTATGTTCGCATTGCTATTTTAACTACTGTTCCTTTAAAATTTTAAGATGGAAAGACAGCTGATTTTAATCATGGTTAAACATGACTATTTAAATAGATTTTTTGTAAATGTTAGTATCCAATGAAGTTCAAAGACGTATTTGGACGAAAAGCGCTTCATTAAACTTTGTGGATTCAGTATTCAGTGAAGTTGCCAGTTGTTTTTGTTTGGATTTCAATTATCCCACCATCAGCTGAGAAGCCTATGCTAGCCTTAACTCACTAGCACAAAGGTTCCTTGACTTTGTGAATTCAAATGCCCTGGAACACATTATCCATACCATGACATGAGAAACAGACATTCTATATCTGGTCCTCACCAAAATGTCAAACAGGTGCACCGCTGCAACTGTTGGACCCTCATTGATTAAAACTGACCACAAATCAGTCACCTTCCAGCTGATACTAATGCCAGAACTCACAGAGTGAAATCAGACTAAAACACTTCACCAAGGCAAATTATACCCTCCTAGATAAAGGTGTAAATGCATTCCAAGCCCCAACTCAAGCTGGAAGTGGTAACTACGCTGAAGCTTGCACTAAAGCCCTGTAAAATCACTTGTATAAGTGCATAAACTTGTCTGTACCAGAAAGAATCAAAGCCAGAGCCCCAAGAAAAAACAAGCTGCCACAGTGGACATCCAGCATCAACAAACTACAATAAATGCAAAAAGTTGTTGTCTAAGAAAACAAATACAAGGAGCCAACAATGGAAAAGCACCCTCCGCAGCCTCAACTGGCAAATAAGACAACTTGTCAAATCCTTCAAAGGCTCCTTTGAGAGAAGCTTAGCAAGTACAACAAAGGATAACCATAAGGCCTTTTACAGCTATATACATAACTTAAGGGGTAGGACCCAAGCATGTGCAGAACCGGTGGCCAATGGTATCACACACACTGACCCCACAGAGATAGCAAACCTCCTAGTGGATAGGTTTATTGAAAATTTCACTCCCTTATCCCCTCCTAACTTACAACAAACCTTCCCCCAAACTTCCCACTACCCTACATATCTGAAGAACAGGTTCTCAAAGCCTTGTCCAAGGCAAGAAACACAGCCTCTATGGGACCAGATGACATCCCAGGCTGTCTTCCAAACTGGCTAAAACATGAACTAACATCACCACTAAGTAGCCTTTTCAATCATAGCCTAACTACAGGCTTTGTTCCTGTGGAATGGAAAACAGCTACAGTTATTCCCCTCCACAAAGGTGGCCTAGCAACAGACCCGGGGGATTATAAATCCATAAGGCTGACCAACCTCATCTGTAAGGCCAAAGAATGTATCATTATGGACCTCATAAATAAATCCTGGATCCTACATGATTTGGTTTTGTGAAGGACAGATCCTGCCTGTTAAATCTGGTGGATTTTTTTGAAAGTGTATTCAAGGTCATTGATGAGGGCAAGTCTGTGCACACAGCATACCTCAACTTGGCAAAGGCTTTTGACACAATCCCACATTCAGGCATTACTGATAAACTTAGCAAACTGAATGCGAACCCCTTCATTCTAAGATGGGTTGCCAACTGGCACACAAATCAGACACACATTATCAAAGTGGGTGACTCCACATCAACCAGCAGACCTGTTACCAGTGGGGTGCTACAGGGGTCAGTGCTGGGCCCCCTACTGTTTGGTATATACTTCTCAGAAGTTCAGGTCAAAACTAAGGGGTTGTGGCTGACCAAGTTTTCAGATGAGTGCAAATTAAGTGCAATCATTGAATCCCGAAATGATGTCAGTATACTCCAGGAAGGTCTCACGCAGACCAGCAACTGATGTATTAGTCACTGTCTCAAACTGAATAAAAAAATGCATTGTCATTCCCTTCAGCACAAACAATGCCCCTTCACACTACCAAATCAACAACAATACCCTAAGTACTCATGATGTGGTAAGGGGACTGGGATCACAAGTTGACTGCGACCTTAACTTCGACCACAATGTGTCTACCATAGTACAAAAGCTTTCTACATAACACACTTGATTAGTAAAGGCATTGGTTTGAAAGCAAATGAAGTTATAACCCCCTATAGTCAGCACTTATCTGACCCATAATTGAGTATAATGCCTCATTCAGCATGCACCGTACTAAGCACTTGTAGCAAATAGAGAGACCTCAGAGGTTTCTATCAAAGAGGATCAAGAGTCTCCAGCACATGCCTTACACAGACCAAATAAAGATCCTGCCACTATACTCTATATCATATAGACTTCTTAGGGGAGACTTATGCTTGGCCTACAGACCAATCCAAGGCCCAAACTTAATGAATTTGCTGCATATCTGTAAATCAAATGGGACTAAGGCTACCCACTCCAGGGACCTAATTATGGCCTGTGACTTAAATAGGATGTGCTGGAGGAACAGATTCATCTCCCAGTGGCTGCCATGCCTTTGGAACTGGCTACCAATTCATGTGAAACAGAGCAGCTCCACGACTTCAGAAGGAACCTGGATGAGTATATTGGGTACCATAAATTCTTACATGGGATAGTGCCCACAACCCTCCTGGATATGAGCAGTCATCACTAAATGCAATCTTTGGTACTGAGTAGCATTTCTACGGTACACTTTGGGATGAAATGGCTACACTTCAAATGACCTCTCGGTCGATAGCTTAGTATTCTCCTATGAGCCTATGATCCTGCAAATAGAAAGGATGTGAGATGAGCAGTTTGGATTCAGAGCTGGACAACTAATTCAATGTTTGCAGTGAAATAGATAGTGTAGAAGAAGCTGAAAATAAAGAAGGAGTCCATGTGGGTATTCCTAGACTTGGCGAAAGCATATGATAAGATCCAACGAATGCTGATTTGGGCAGTCATGAGATAGTCTGAAGTGCTGGAAGCATTAATAGAATTAGTACAGTTTATGATCCAATGACCAGTTATGAACTGTGTTGGACTTACAGAGGGACTGCTCCTAGTGGGAGTGAGTGTGCATCAAGGTTCAGCTCTGAGCTCACTGCAAATAGGTCAGAGGAGACAGATTAATGAAGGTGCTGTATGCAAATGTATGGCAGTACAAGCAGGCCCTGAACAGGAACCTCAGCAAATGATAGGGGAATGGAACACAAAACTGAATGCACATGGGGTAAAACAGTACAGACAAGACAGTTGTTATGGCAGAACATGGGGAAAATCAGATGAAGCTGATGAAAACTGAGATGGAAGGTAAAGAGTGCAACAGGTTAACAACTTCAAGTATCTGGGATGAAAGATGAGTCAAAGGCAGAATTAGATGTGCTGCAGACAACTGACACAGAGTATCAGAGGTAATGTCTAATGGGAGATAGCACAAAAACCCGGGCAGTGAAGACAGAGCAGTTTAGGAAGAGTTAAGTAGGATGCACGCCGTGGAACAGGCAAAGAAATGATGACATCAGAGCAAAACCAATGCAGCTCCAATTGCACAGAAGGTCAAAGAGAACAAAGGGAACAAGTGGTATGGACATAATATTCACACTCAACCTTTTCTCTAAGTCCAGTCACTGTTGTAAGACACTAGCAGACTTCTTTTAATTTCTCCAAGTCGTTTGGGTTTCTATTACCATGACGAGAATGGACCTCATTCCTAAGTCAAAGTACAATTAAAGTTCATGAAATTAGTATTATTTCAATCTTTGATGTCAGCCAGAAGTGCTCTATGTAGCACGCGTAATGTGCCCAGTAATGACTCCTTCTGCAATTCATACAGAGTTACATGTATTGGTCACATATCTAAATACAATTCTAGATTCTTTTTTATAAGACCTGCTCCTACTACTATTGGAAGTTTCTAGGTATCTTTCTTCCACATTGCTCTCATTTCTGCCTGCAAATCCTGATATTTTATGACTTTGTGCCTCTCTGTGTACAAGACACTGTAGTCACTGGGTGTAGCAATTTCAATGATCAATGCTACTTTGTCTTCTTTTCATGGGCCACTATATCTGGTTTTCTCGCATCTGTGTTTTGAACTATTGGAAATGGGTGATCCCATGTGATGTAGACCATCATTTTCTATGATGCTTTGTAGATAATGTTTCCAGTGTTTTTCAGCTACTTCAAAACCATAATGTTTACACAATACCCATTGCAACAGTCTTGCCACATTGTTATGCCTTTCAGTATACAGTCCTTCTGTCATTAGCATGTTACAACCAGCAACTAGTTGTGCGACTGTTTCCAGTTCTGTTTTACAAAACCTAAATTTGTCTGTTTCTCCCACATGTTCAATGGACTTTGTAAATCAGCATGTGCATAGCCCAGTATCTTGGGTCACCAATATTAACCTTTCATCTTTTGGTTTGAATTCGCATCTCCTTAACCATTCCTGCATTCGATCCTGATCAACATGAGGTTCTTCCAGAAGTTTTCTATACTTGCAACTATATTTATGCATCATCTGATCCTTCACCTTATATTCTTTTTTTTGTTTTTTGGCACAGTCAGTTGTCGCCTGATTTTTATCTACTTCTGGTTTGATTTCCATTCCTGCCTGACATCGATTTAATTCTGTTAGAGTAAGCAGGGAAGCCATCTTAGATTTATTCTCCTCATGTTTCATAACTTTCACTACATTTGGGATCTGTGAGGTCAGCAGATATGTGCAGAGTCCCACTATTGTACATCTATACATGTAATCAGTTTCAACAAGGACCATACCTCCTTTGGAATATGAAATATATAATCTTGGTATGCACTTATTTTTATAAATCATTTGATAAGCATGAAACATCCTTCTTGTTTACTTATCTAATCTATCCAACATGTTTTGGGGCTAGTCAGTCACTCCAAAACTGTAAGTTAGGACAGATTGGTTTATAGCATGAATTTTGTTCCTAGATGTCAACGCTGTTTTCAGGATTAATTTAATTCTTCTAAAATATTCCTTACTATGTTTTATTCATGTTTTTTCATGTTTTATTACTGATCCTTCATCAATTCCAAAATATTTATGCACTCCCACTTGCTCAAGTTATTTTATAACACATTTTTGTCCCAAACTAATGTTTTCTTCGTACTGCAGTTTTCCTTCTTTAAAGATTGTTTTTGTAGACTTATCAAGACCAAATGGCATTCTTATATCATCTGAAAAAGTTTTGATTATTATAAGTTGTGCTTTCAGTTCCTCATCTGATGAGCTGTACAGTTTAAAATCATTGACAAAGAGGAGATGAGATGTCTTTACATTTTATTTTCTAGGAGCCAAATTATAGCCATGGCCTAATCTGTTAAGTAGGCAGTTTAATGGGCTAAGGGCAAGACAGAATAGCAGAGGTAACAGGGAGTCACCTTGGAATATCCCGGTTTGGATTTGTATCCCTGGAATAATAATTTGTCCTTTATCATGGCTTAATTGCAAAGTGGTCTGCCACTGTTTCATGGTCACTGTAATGTAGTTGATCAGTGTAGAATGTATCTTATACATTTTTAAGCACTCTTTTATCCATGAATGCGGGACACTATCAAATGCTTTTTTGTAGTCAATCCATGCCATGCTTAGATTCATCCTCGTTTTACAGTTCTCCATTATGACTTTATTTAGTAACAGATGACCCTTTGTTCCATATGACTTTCTTTTATTACCCTTTTGTTCTATTGCCATGATTGAGTTTTCTTCTAAATGACTATAAACTCTGTCCACATCAATTCAGGTGTATAATCTATATGTAGTTGGAAGGCAAGTTATTGGTCTATAATTTTTAGGGTAGCTTGCAGGTTTTCTGTTGTTAGCCAGGTTGGTGTCTATTCAGGGTGTACATATAAATAGTTCTTACTCATGGCTAAATCTTCATGCAAAGATTTTAATACTTTCAACCAAAACTTCTTATACTTTTTCTTTTACTTCTTCTATCCATTTAGCATCTTTGTTATGTTCCACAGTATCTTCATAAAAACTTCTCCAAAATGTATCCATTTCTTCTTTTTTGGGTGGTCTTTCAATTCCTTTTACCTTGTTTCCCAATTCTCTATAAAACTTTTAGGGTCATCAATAAATTGCTTATTTTGTACTTTTCCTTTATACTTATCTGTGTATCTTCCAAGTTTTTTTGCCTGTGCTGATATTTTTAGTTTATTATTATTTGCAATAGTGCATGATAGATCCTGATCCATTATAATATATTGCACATTGCTTTTATCATCTCTACCTTTCTGAATATCTTTGTTGATCTGTTCCCTCTTCTGTACTCCTTTAACAGTGACACTTCTTGTCTTAACTGCTTCATAGTTTTCTTTAATCAAGACTTCCATTACGGTATTCGATTTCTCCCCCTTCTTTTCCCTTACGACCCTGTCTTCTTGTGGTAGAATTTTATCTGTTATTAATTTAGCTGCACAGTAATATATCCTGTTTACTTCTGTTATATCGCATGGATCTCTATGGACAGTCCTAATTACTGTGTTCATTTGTTTTTTCAAACTTCTGACTTTTTGGGTTTTATTGACCTTCTTCAGTCTATTTTTTTAATTGATCTTACTATATTTAGCTATCTCTATTAAATCAAGCAACTCTTCTCTTAGCTCATTTTCTTCTAAACTGAGGGCACATTTTTTGTTTTCCATTTCCTGTGGGCATTCTATGGAAAGTTCTATAACATCTTCCTGTGGCACATTCTCTTCAATTTCATCCTGTGCCATCCATTGCTCTGTCATATGGGAACTCACTGGCCTATCACTCCTCAACATTGACTGCTCCAGAGTTGTCACAGTTTCCTGCTCCTTCCCTTGCTGTCCAGCTTCAAGTGAATGTTTATACTGGTTTCCTGTTGAAGGCTCCAAAACATCTTTATATGACAATTGACAGGTTGCTTCCCATTCCACTGGTTTCTCCTTAATCTGGATGTCTATTGCTCTATCCTGCTGTGGTGCTTTCTGAGTTAGATTTTCTACACTGAATCCTTCACTTTGCAGGTACTTCATAACCTCAGTTTCTATTTCTTTAACTTCTCCATTACTAATCTTCTTTTATACTTTTCCTCTTTGTCTTCTTATTTTTTGTATTGTAAAGTTTTCCATGTCTGGATTCCTTTGCCTGTATTTCTCTTATAATACTCACACTCCACCTCTTCTCTAAGTCCTGTCACTACTGTAAGACAACAGCAGACTTCCAGTGTGACATCCTGAAAGTCAGAAAAATGGCTGCCAACAGACAGTAGGTTTCCAGCATTTCCAAGCTAAATGGCTATGGAATGGAGATACTGATGGCTCTGATGAAGTAGCAGGCAAAAAGATTGGCAATGTCAGTGTGGACTGTTGTGGTCTGGCCATTTTGCTGCATTCTGAGATGATTGGATTAGATTTTCCAGACAAACTATTGTCATCTTTCCTGAAACCCTTACACATCATAAGCATTTTGGCTTGAAGTATTGTAAGATAATTATCTCTGTTTCTGTATGGAAATATAAGCAAAAGCAGCAAGACTTCCACACAAATGGAATATAAGTCTAAACATGAAACTGCACTCATTGCAAGCATTCTTTACCTTGGAAGATGCTGACATTTGTGCAGTCACAGAAACCTGTTCAAAGCTGCGGAGAGCACCCCAGCCATACCAGGTTACTCATCCTATTATACATTCAGACCCCCAAACCATGGGCAGCAAAGCAGAAGGAGGTGGAGTTTCAATATATATTAAAGACGTACACACTTCCAGGCTGGTCAAACAGTATGACTCACAGGAGACACTCCAGGTACAGTTAACCATTGACAAGATCCCTATTTAAATAATAGCTAGCTACAGGCCTTAGACTTAGACTCAAGATGCCCACTCGACCTATCTGGACCTCTTCAGATTTATCAAGATTGAACCCTTTACCCTGATCCTGGGTGACTTTAAGTAACCAACCATAGACTGGAAGAAATACTCATGCCAAAGCACAAATGCCCAGAGATTCCTTAATTTTGTCAGTGCAAATGCCTTGGACCAGCTGGTCAACACCTCCACAAGACCTGATAATATCTTGGACTTGGTATTACCAAAAATGAGTAACCACTGTAGCATCCCTACAGTGCCATAAGATCCAACCAGAAAGCGGTAACTTTTGAAGTCACCATTTCCCCCAACCCCCACCCCCAGGTCAGGTCAAACAAAAAAAAACTTCTCCAAAGCTGATTATAACTTCCTGAGGGAAAGTATAAACAGCTTCACAGCCCCCTCCCCCTCCATAGGAACTGGCACATATGTCCAGACCTACACCAAAGTACTATATGAGCATTTATATAGCTGCATGGAATCAGGAATACCAGACAGGATAAATCATCCTCCTCAAGGAAGAGTAAATCTGTCTGGTGGACATCTGCAATAAATAAACTCTATAATCAAATGAAGAAATTGCTGCTCAAGACCAAGAAGGAGCAGGTGCCTAATTGGAATCAGTCTCTGCTTAGCTTGAATAACCAAATAAGAGCACTAATGAAATCTTCCAAAGCACACTTTGAGTCCAAACTGGCCACATCTCCTAAAGACAATCATAAGGCTTTCTTCACATATGTCCACAATCTTAAGGGAAGCACTCAGATCTGCTCAGAACTGGTGGTCAAGGACACCACATACGCAAATGCTGTGTATATAGCCAACCTGCTGGCAGACAGGTTCAGTGAAAACTTCACCCCTCTTTGCCCTCCCATCAGTAAATCAGGACATCCCCAGCATCTGTCCCCCTCCCCTTATCTCTAGTGAGCAAGTTCTTGCTGCCCTCTGAAAGGCAAAAAAAATACAGCCTCCATGGGACCTGATAACATTCCAGACTGCATCCTACATGAACTCAAGCAAGAAATTATAGCACCATTAGGCACCCTATTCAACCAAAGCCTGAGTACTGGCTTCATCTCAGCCAACTGGAAGACAGGCACTGTTGTCCCTTTGCACAAAGTTGGAGCTTCCACCGATCCAGGAAATTATAGACCCATCGGCCTGACTAGCCTGATCTGCAAGGCCATGGGATGGATTATCATAGGTTCATAGGTAGGTACTAGGCTATCGGCCAGAGAGCCTACATAAGTCTAGCCAACAAGGTTCCCTGGCTTACGCCACCCAAGAAAGTTATTTTCCTGTACCACTGTTGAGCAGAGACACAGAAGTGATCCCAGTGGTGTATTTCCTATTTCCCATCCACTCACCAAGATTTTTCTTGAAGATTGCTAATGAAGAACTTTGATTGACATAGATGGATAGCCTGTTCCAGAGTATGGTAAGTCTCTAGGAAAGGAATCTATCTCTCAAGCATGTCCTGTTTATTGTAGTGACAAGGTTTAGGTCCCTAGACTGTGTAGCTTGGAGGGATTGGGATTTCTTTAGGTGTAGCATGTCCAACAGCTCTGGGTTTGACATAGCTTTATATGTTAGGCAGAGATCACCTCAGAGTAGGTGATATTCTACAGAGTAAAGCTGGATTTTTTTGAGACGGTCAGTGCAGGGCATCTGTTTGAGGCCAGTAATCCTCTTTGTGAGGTACTTCTGTAGCCTTTCCAGCTGCTGCAGATGTCTTGTGAGGTACATTCCAAAAGGGGCGTTGTACTCTATAATAGGTCTAATGAGTGTTGAGTAGAGGGGAACAATTACATCTTTTTTCCTGGATGAGAACTCTTTTATGATGAGGTGTGCCATGTAGAAGGACTTCCTGACTATAGGTGACAATGTGACTATCAAAGGACAGACTACTGTCCATCTGGGTCCCAAGGTCTCTTATCACACATTCAGTGTTAAGTAGACTGCTGTCTATGTAGTAGTTCATGGGTACAGAGTTTTTACCAAAGGGCTTGATAATGCGCTTTTTGGCATTGAGCTTGAGGCCATGGCTCTGACACAAGGCGAGGCCCTTCTGTAGGATGTCCACATCATTTGGGGACTTGAATATGGTTCCTAGTTTGCAGTCATCTGCAAACTTCATTAGCCAGAGGCCTTCTGTGTTAGCCTGTACTTCAGAGAAGTAGATACCAAACAGGAGAGGTCCCAGGACTGAACCCTGTGTTACTCCACTTGTCACCGGTTTGAGGTCAGATTTGGAGTGTGCAACTTTTACAGTGTGGGTTCTGTCAGTGAGCCAGTTGGCAACCCATCTTGTGACATAGGGATTTATACCTAGTTTAGTGAGTTTAGCTATAATTCCAGAATGGGGGATGGTGTCAAATGCCTTGGCAAGGTCAAGATAGGCTGTGTGAACCACCTTACCCTCATCTACTGGTTTTGTGACTGCCTCAAAGAAGTCGATCAGGTTCAGGAGGCATGATCTGCTTTCACAAACCCGAACTTTGTGGGATACAGAGTTTGGAGGTTACCAATGTCTTTGCTTATGAGTTCCATGATGATACATTCCATGGCCTTGCAGACCAGGCTCGTCAGGTTAATAGGGCGATTGTTCCCGGGATCAGTGGTGGTTGCTGTACGCCATTCAGTGGGCACAAAGCCTGATGTGAGGCTATGATTAAACATGGTGCTTAGGTGGGGAGCCAGTTCGTTCTGAAGTTCGTGTAAAATGCAGCCTGGGATGTTGTCCAGTCCCATGGTTGCTGTGTTTTTGGCTTTAGAGAGTGCAGGTTTTACCTGCGTAGTTGTGATTACAGGGACACTGCATTCTTCCTGTATACATATGGGCCCTTTAGGGGATGAGGGGGGTAAAGTTAGCACTGAACCTATCTACCAGGATGTTGGCAATATCAGTTGGTTCTGTAATTTTCATGCTGTTGTGCTGTAACTCAGAGCAGATCTGGGTGTTGCCATTGAGATATAGAATGCTTTGTGGTTGCCCTTAGAATCAGTGGTGATTTTGTTTTCGTAGCTAGCTTTGGAGGATCTTATAAGGGATCTCAGCTTCTTACTGAGGCTGACCAGGGAGCACCTCCACTCATGGGATTTTACTGTCTTTTGCAACAATTTCTTCCTCCTGTTGTACAGTTTGTTTATGTCAGGGGACCACCAGATTGGCTTCCTTTTTTTAGAGGATAGCATCTTGGTTATGATTGGGATAGCACGATCCATGCACTCGCGTAGGTGCTTATAAAGTGCATTTGTGTAAGATTCAGCAGTCGTAAACTGTATTGTCCAACTGCATGGGTGTCATGAAGTTCACCACTTCTTTCTTAAGAAGCATGAAGCTGACTTTGGAGAAATGTTTTATTGTGGTTTCCTTAATGGGGGTGGGGGTGGGATGTGGATATCAAGGGTGATTAGCTTATTGTCAGATCTCATGGCTTCAAACTGAATGTCAAAAAATGCATTATTATGGACCTCATTAACAAGGACATTGGCAACCTGCAAACACTCAATCCCACACAGTTTGGTTTCATCAAGGGGAGGTCATGCCTGTTAAAGTTAGTCAACCTCTTTGAGACAGTCACCAAGCCATGGATGAGGAGAAGATGGTGTACACCTCCTTCCTTGACCTGGCCAAAGCCTTCAATAGTATTGCCCACTTGGGTATAATAGATAAACTCTCTCAACTAGGCATCAATCCATATGTTACCAGATGAGTAGTAAACTGGCTCACTGATAGAACTCACCTAGTCATCTCAAGCAGTAGACCCGTAATGAGTGGTGTACCCCAGGAATCAATCTTGGGGCCTCTATTGTTTGGGATATATTTTTCTGAGGTGCAGGCCAAAACCAGTGGACTATGGCTGACCAAGTCTGCAGATGACTGCAAGCTGGGCACTGTTATCAATTCCCCTATTGATGTGGACATCCTCTGAGAGGGTCTCACCCAAACAAATGACTGGTGCCAGAAACATGGCTTCAAACTGAATACCAAAAAATGCATCATCATCCCCTTTAGGAGAGTGATGTCCCCACAAATTATCACATTAACAACAAGGTTCTAAGCATGCAATCAGTCGTGAAGGACTTGAGCACCCAGGTTGATAGCAAACTGACTTTTGATCACCATATTGCCTTCATTGTATGGAAAGCCTTCTACATGGTCCACCTCATTAATAAGAGTATCTCAACCAGGGACAGAAGGTCATAACATTCCTGTATTCTTCCCTTATAAGGCCAATTATTGAGTACAGTGCCCCTTTTGGCATGTACCTCACAAAGCACATATGGTTGCTGGAGAGACCACAGAGGTTCCTCACCAGGAGAATCTAGGGCCTCAAACATCTACCCTACAGAGATAGGCTAAAAGCCCTGTCTCTCTGCTCAGTCTCATACAGATTCCTCAGATGTGACCTCTGTCTGGCATGCAAAGCTATCTCAAACCCCACCTTGATAGGACTGCTGCATATCTGCAAATCAAGCTCCAGTCTAGTGACCCACACGTGTGACCTCAACCTGGTCTGTGACATCAATAGAACTTGCTGGGGGGGGCAGATTTGTGTCCCAGAGACCCCCCTTCTGTGGAACAGACTCCCTCTCCATGTCAAGCAGAGTACCTCATTAAGCCTTTTAAGCACAACCTGGATAACTGGATGGAGAACGGAAAATACACCCCTGGGATTCTACCTGTGTCCCTGGTGGACAGGTGCATTGAGTGCTGACTTGTCAGAACATGGACTAAATTCTTGGTTAGGGTTGTAAGGGCCTCAGGGCCAATAGTCTAGTAACTTCCTATGATTCTCTGATCCTATGAATATATATATATATATATATATATATATATATATATATATATGAATATATTATTTTTATGCCTTCCTTTCACTGTTTGATATTATTTATTAATTTAATGTTTACCTCAGATGTTAGTCAAGGTGAGGATTCTGTTTAGTTCCCCTATTAATCAAAATGTTTATTCCATAGTGGTAATAGGATGTTTAAAGGTACCACCTCAAATATGAAGAGAGCTCACTGCCAATTTGAAAAGATCTGCACATGGCAGTAGGTCCAAAGACTATTGCATTTTTTGTTGACACTTTGATGGTGATAGCATGGTAGCTACGTATGTGAAAGGGGTAGGTGAACTACTGTTGGAATAATCCTTACACAGAGTTGATGAAGACCCAGTCTAAAAAAGAGTGGCGTTGGAATTGTACTAGGTGGATGTAGTAGACAGATTATAAATGAAACCAACACCCTGAGATGATCATGCATTATTGTGTATCTTTATAGGACCCAGTGGTTATCATGGGAAGAAGTATTTGAGTACCATGGAATTAGATTTGCTGGGATTTGTCTGGCTACATGTAGCAACATGCAACTCCTCCCCCACTCTTGTTGTATATGTCATATTATCAAAAATTTAGTATAGTGCATCAGTGGTTGATGGTATCTTATCCTTTTTATTCATTACTCATATATATGGCCACAATATCAAGTATGGCGCTTTTGAAATTGATACTGTACCTGTGGGTAGTTTTTGCCTGTATTCAAGCATGGAACAGAAAGCTCAATTTGTTTTGAAAGCATAAGGGCCAAGACTAAGTCTGATGTTACATGCAGCTAATATATGAGAGTTGTAGAGTAGCATACCTTTGGTTGTGTAAGCCAGATCGGAACCCAAAGGTATGATCACATTGGCATAAAGGATACTGAGTTTTTCTTTAATGGAGGGAAGTACAGTTAAGTTCATGAGTTTATTTATCAAGTGTTCAGACCCTAAAGTCAGCTAGAACACTGACCCCCTCATACTGTAAAGGTCTGATTTTATCACCAACACTTATATCAAGCAGTTGCTTAAAATTAACAATAATTTGTATACTCATCGTTAAGTTTGTTAATTTGTTCCATAATCTAGGGATTGTGTGTGGAATATAGGTGCCCCTTTTCTTGATCAAATCATATATTAATATCATACATGCTGATTAATGTCTTAATGTAGTTAGAGTGTTAGAAAATGCAAGGCCCATCATAATCTATAGTGTATCAGAATTAAATGCTTAAATGACACTTTGTGAGCAATTGATACACAGGAATGAATTATCCAAATTTCTGCACCTTTCTTTATATATTTTATTAAATAACGATGGATACATTTTTTAAATATAATTTGCACTGCTTCTAATGATTGAGATAAAATGTATTTCCAAAATGAAAACTTATATTCTAGTACTGAATGGATAGATATAGTATATAGTCCCACAACATGATTAGGATCCCTAGTTGTCACTGACTTATAAAGGAGCATGATCTGTTTCATGGCTCATGATCTCACTATAGCTACATGTTCCTTAAATGACAACCTGTCATCAGTCATAATTACAATCAATTAAGAAAAGAATAGAGGGGGTCCTATTAAAAATATAGTGGAAACCAAAGAACTTGAATGGATCATTAGGATGTGGGCGAACATGGAGATGGGTCTGAATGATAAGGTCTCTATTATACCTATCTTAGTTAGCACACCTTTAGTGAGGTAGCATATTCTTTTAAGTCCTAGTCCCACTGACACTTTTAGAATTGTACTGTGTATTTTAAAATGTGATTGCTTTTTTCTTAATTGATTGTGATTTGTGATTGGATAGCTTTTTGTTTTAAATAATAATAATGATGCTTTGTAACTGTCTGATGAAGCAGCTTTGGCTGCGAAAGAGCTCACCTATCTTTTTGGATTAAATATTTGCTTCTAATTGCTGTGTTTGGTGCCTCTTTTCATTTTTTTCTGTGAATAACATGGCATTGTTGATACAGACATATGATAATAGTATTAAATCACATATATTTTTTTTTTCTAGCAGGTTAGGGGACTGGCACAATAAGGATGAAGAAGTAGAAGTAGCAGTGAGAGGGGAGAGAATTAGTGGCTAGAGGGGGAAATTATGTTGGGGAGTGGGGTGTGAAATGAGCTCATTTTCAGTGGAGGCATTGGGAGAAAAGCTCCATAACAAAATACAAGATATTAGAAATTTGTTAAACAAGTATTTACAACATGTAGCTAATTTACAAGAGTAGAAAACAGGAGAATCACTTGGAACATTGTAGAATTATATGACTGGAAGTTATGAAAGAAACTTTGATTCATGGCAAGGTATCTAGTATATGTGGAGTTTAACAGAAATGACAGATAAGCTATACAAATATACAATTTTGTAGTACATATGGCACAGAATAGACTATGTGGTTAACTATACAATATTTATAGGCCAGGAGGGGGTAACTGTACAATTTTTCTTATACCATGTGAAGCAAAAATGAGGTAGAAGGTGCTTTTCAAGGGTGACATCTAAGAAGGGAGAATGATGATGACTATGGGGATAGGAGGGGTCAAGTCAGAAAATCAGGTTATAGAGGAATTGGCAATGGTACATGGGCAGAGCCATTGAGAAGAGAGATACTGATGTAGAGACGTTTTGAATAAAGGGACACTATTAATGGTCCAGAGAGGATGTGGAAGAGCATTCCAGAGTTTAGCTACAGTGAAAGAGTATAGATATTGACCTGCAGGGAGTTTTAGTCTATTTACTTGGGTATGAAATTGATTTTCAGATCCCAGATGTCGGTTTGGTTGATAAAGAGTGTGAAGGGAGCCAAGGGCTGGGCATTTGAAGAGGTTTATAAATAATTTTGTGTGCTGTAGATAGTTGTATGTATGTGAGGTGTTGTGGGAGTTCCAGCCAGTTCAGGGATCATAACGAGTAGCAGTGATAGGAAGAATATTTTGCACTGGTCATAAACTTAGCAATTTTGTTATAGCAGGTGTCCATCTTAGTTTTTAAACAGGACTGTATATTTGTTAGAATTGGGGCACCACAGAGGAGAGAGGGTAGGAGAAAAGTTAGAGCAAGTGTTTTTCTCATGGAGTAGTTTAAAAAATGTTTGTGCCCATAAAGGGTGCCAAGTTTTTGGTGATTTTTTTTAATGTTGTTGTGGATGTGTCGGTCAAATGTTGTAGTCATCTATAGTAATGCCAAGTAACTTGGTAAAGGGGACTGCCTGTATGGCTATTTTGTTAGAAGAGTAAATGATAAATTCTGATTTATTAATAGCGGTGTTTTTTGGGTGTAAAGAGCAGGAATTTGGTTTTATTGGCGTTAAGGGTGAGGTTATTGTTAGTCATCCAGATTTCAGTAGCAGAGAAAGAATTTTGGATAATGGTCAGAAGTTCTGTTTCTGATGTGTTGGAGCAGATAATAGTAGAATCATCTGCATATTGTACTACAGATCCGTGTGTGAGAGCAGAGTGAAAGTCGTTTATGAAAATACTGAAGAGAAGAGGTCCTAAAATGGACCCTTGGGGAACTCCAGTGGAAATAATGAGAAAAGGTGAGAGGGAGTGTAGCCATTTGGTAGATTGTTGTCTGTTTGTAAGATAGCTGGTAAACCAGTTAAGGATGGGAGTGGAAATGCCTAGGTGTATGAGCTTGGAAAGAAGGAGAGGATGGGAGATTGTGTCAAAGGCTGTAGAGAGAGTGAGGAAAAGTGCAGAGACAAGTTTACCAGCATTGTGAGTGTGGTTAACAGTGTTCAATGATAGGAGAGCAGTTATAGTGCTGTGACCAGGTCAGAAGTAATGCTGAGTGGTGGAAAGGAGTTGAGTTTGAATAGATTTTGCCATTATTTTAGAGATGGGGATTATATGGCTATAGGGCAGAAATTACAGATTATTGAGTTGTTGCAGCCTTTGTGTAAGGGAATGATGTAGGCTTTTCTCCAGATGGAAAGTACATAGGATACTTGGATAGATCTGTTTATGAGAATACCTATGGGGTAGCTGATAGATTTTGGTGAAATTTGTAGGTATTCAGGGGGTAAATTTTCTGGGGCAGTACTACCGGGTTTAAGTTTTAGCAACAGCTTAGTTATAGTGGAAGTAGGGATAGGAGAGAAAGAAAAGCACTGGGGAGAAGAGTTTATAGAATAGTAATATGTTGGCATTGGGTTGTTTTTATTACTAGTTTGAGAAAAGTTGGCAGCAAGTTTGGATATAGTCTCTGCAAAGTAGGAATTGAAGAGTGAAACTATTTCAGATGGGATTTTGTCAGGATTTGGCAAGGGTTGCTTTTGGTGCCAGAGTTTAATAGATTAGAGACTGACTTCCAGAATATTTTTGGGTTGTGGTTGCAGGCAATTTAGAGATGGAGGTAGTATTGCTTTTTATCTTTAATGACTAGACATTTTACTTGATTGCAGAGCTGTTTGAATAGCTGGAGTTCGATGGGGTTTTTACTTTTCTGCCATTTTTTTCATGCTCTGTCTCTGGTAATCATAAGTTTTTTGGTTTCTCTAGAAAGCCAGATTGCATGAATTGTTTTTATTCTCTTGTTTCAGAGGGTGGGGGGCATTCTATTGAGTATACTTAGGAATGTTGAATTGAAAAATTGAACAGCTTCATCTAGGGGTAAAGATTTTAGAGTGCTCCAGTTAATGTTACTCAGCATTTCATTAAAGTTAGTTGGGTCAAAATTAACTAGCTTTCTGGTGGGTTTGTATTGATGATGGTGTAAAGTTTTGGAGGTGTAACATGTTATGTAGGCAGGCGGGTGGCCACTAATATTACAGGGCAGAGTTCCTCATGATGAAATTTTGTTGGGGTTAGATACTAAAATCAAGTTGAGTATGGACCCATTCTTGTTATTTCTAGGCTGGGTTACACTAGTAATGAGCTGGGTGAAGTTATAGAGATTGATGGAAACATTTGGAAAGGGAGTTATGTGATCTAGCCAGTTTATGTTAACATCCCCTAGAATTATTGTTTCATTAAGGATATTGTTTGAGGACCAGGCTAATATTTCTTCTACTATAGGAATATTATTACCTGGTGGATTGTGTATGACTACCAAGCACAGACTTTTGAATTTGTTCATTTTTAGATATGCTATGATGAGTTTGGCTGCAGAGAATTGGGGAATAGAGTTTGAGTATGGGACAATGGTGAAAGAGATAGGATAGAGAAGTGCAACTCCTCCCCCTTTCTTGTGGGGTCTGTCTGATCTTAAACAGGAGAAATATGGAGGTAGGAATTCAGTGTATTTTATATATAGCTTTAGCCATGTTTTGGTTACAGTAATTATATTAGGTCTAGAATGTCATACCCAGGCATGGAATTCTGGTATTTTGTTTCTAATACTTTGCATATTTATGGTGGTGAGTTTTAGGGATTTGTGATGTTTGGAGGGGGGAGAGGCAGATGGAGTAGGTCTGGGGTTGGGGTGAATGTCCCCATATTGGGGTAGAGTGGTGGGACTATTTAAACATTGTGTTTGTAGCAGTTTATGCTTAGAGTTGTACTTTGTTGTGAGGAGAATTCTACATAGAATGTACTGTGTCTGTGAAAAGATTGTGAGTTTGAGGAATTACAATGTATTAGTTGGGGTAGAGACTTGAAGATATTTTGGAGTAAGGTTTGTGACTGGAGGATTGGATAGAAGTGACAGAGGTGGTTTTACATTGTGTGTGAGTAGGATGAAGTGGTGTAAGGTGTAGAAGGAGCATAAGAAATACAGAAAGAGGAAAAAGTATTGTAATCATAGTTAGTAGTGACATTATAAACATTAGATGAGTGCAGAGGTACCAGAGATGGCTGTGGAGAAGGGGGGAGAGGTTGCTATTATAGAAAGTAGGACTAATTAGTATCAGATGATTGTAGCACAATTGATTGGGGAGTTGGGTGGGGTGATTGGATATATTGAAGTAGGTGGGTTGGGTTTACAGATTGGAGCTTGTGTTGACTGGTAGGTTGATTATGGGTGGAGTATACTTAACTATAAATGTAATTGATATGGGGTGGGTGGGAATGGGGGTAGGGTAAGGGAGTGGAGTGAGCCTGAGCAAAGCAAGGGGGACAGAGTGGGATGGCCCAATCAACTTGTACAGCACTGTGAGATGTAAAAAGAAAAACAATCAGTAAGGTAAGTTGAGTCTGAGATTAGAGCTTGGAGTGATAGAGAAGAGAGGAAAGAGGAGTTTTCATTTCTTTGTGTTACAGGTGTTAGCAGGAAAGAGCAGTTACTTTCTAGATGTTAGCAGGAAAGAGGCAGAGGGCAAATAGATTAGGTTTAAAAGCTAAGAAAGAAACTGTTAAAGGCTAAGATGTCCTGTATGGAGGGGAATACAGTTTTGAGTAGAAGAGTAGAGGGATAGAACAGCTAGAAATGGGCGAGTAGTATTGCCAGGGATGGTGCATCAAGATTGTACTAAGGCAATCAGTTAGAGTGAGTAGGAAGTGTTGGGATGAGAGTCAGAGAAAATAGAGAAGTGTAGACTAGAGGGTGCTTGGGAGACAGGAGGGGTGCTGTATGAAGTGGAACCAGAACAAGAGACCGAGATACAGAGACAATTAATATTCTATGCCACAACTAGTGCATATACATTCCCCTGTTAAAGGACAGGTGGTGTGAGGGAACAGCACAGTTATGGGAGTATCACATTCCTTGTTAGAGGACAAGTGGTAAGTCCAGGGGTCCAATCTTCCACTGAATAGCTAGGGGTCTCAGGGACCAGACAGTACATTCCCTGTTAGAGGACAAGTGACAGTTAAGTTTGTAGTGCAATACATGTGGAATTAGAGCAGGATTGCAGTAAATGAATAATGCCAGCAATACTGCAATAATAACTTGAAACAATATCAGTAACACCAAGAACAATGGTGTACATCAGGATTGTGCTGTCATAACCATTGCAGTGGAGCTGTTTGCATTGAGGTTGTAAAGTAAGGATATGCAGTCAGGTATAACACTGTAATAGCTGTAGAATGCAAATCTAATGGCTACAAATTGTATTGTTATCTCATATAAGTACTGTTCAAGGATGTCTCTAGGCCAATGTTGGTCAGATAATGCTCTGTCATCCACAGACATCAGGTAATAAAGGTATATAGATGAGGTAGCCCACTCCATGAGCTGATATTGTTTGTTGACTTGACAGCTATGATACTGAAATATAACTTACCTATTATCTGCGTTATGCTTATATTTCATGCATGTGCATTCTACTGTCACTGCAGTCTAGTATAACATTATAGTAGTACTACCAGGCCATATTTTGGTTCTAGGTGAGCTCTAGGTAAATATCAGTCAGTCAGTAATCAGCAATAACTCAGTAGACAGTTTGTTAAATGTTCTGTGTACAGTACATTTTGCCACATAAAGTCCAGGGTTCGAATCCAGTAGTATGTAGCAGTAAATATTACAGTAGCAGTCACGTAATGCTCACAATTTTCTCTCCACAGGAACTGCATTTAAATGGGTGAGGTAGCCCATATTATGAGTAGATAGTTGTGTGTTTAGATGTCACAGACTGTTAAAATTGTTAGCAAGAATGTGTTCATCATCAATGTTCAGTCAGAAATAAAATGTGTAATCCCGGCATGGCTTTATGCCTGGAGTGTCTGTTAAAAGTTGCTGCAGTCAAGTAATACATTCTATGCAGATGTCCCCGCCAGTCACTGCTATTGGTTTCTATTTCTATGCCTGCCAACCAAGGCATGACAACTGTTTAGTGTCTGTACTATACACACACATCTCTCAAGTGTCACAATTTCACATTACGTAATTAATAGTGCATAATCCGTCTGCAAAGGATAACCATGGAAATGATTACCTAGACTGCAAAGTATTACCAAATCAGCCCACAGAACAACTTAGTAGTTACATAGGTCCACCTGATGTGCAAGTGTTCTGTGTAGCTGTGTACCTGCAGTTGTTACTGCTTGGCCCATAGTGTCCCATGGAAATAGCTTGAGAGGTATATATGTGCTACATCAGCTATTGGAGACTTGAAGTCACTGTACACATAAACAAAATACTGACCTGTAGAGTAGATAGTAGTACTGTTGTCAAAAAAAAATAACCGGAGATGTTACTAATGGACTGTTTGTCTCTCTCACTCCCACCCCTTATCTTCATTTAGTTCTTATTGTTATTCATTGGTTATGGTTTACTATTAACATATGTTGTTACATTAACTGTATTTTGGGACATGTGTTTTATTATTGTTTTGTATTATAATGGTTGCATATTATTTATTTAACTTTTGTTAACTGGGAAAGTCTGACTTGGAACAAAGCCAATTTTTAGTGGAGGCCTGGGGAGAAACACTCCAGGCACATATCTTTGTAATGTGGGAGGAAACTGGAGAACCCAGAGGAAACCCACATGAACGCAGGGAAGAACATGTAGACTCCACACAGAATGCACTCCAGCCGAGAATTGAACTGGAGAACCTCTTGCTCTGAAGTGACAACACTACCGCTGCACCATTGCACTGTCCAATTCATATTCATATATGTATTCATACTGAAAATCAAGATCAAGCAAGCTTTTACCCTTCTGCTCCACAGGAGGTTTCTGTCCCCCCTGAGCTCACTTTAGGACACCTACCTGTGTTACTCTTTGACAGGTGTACCACACAAGCCAAACTCCCCACCTAACACTGTCCCCATAGCGAGTCGCACCTGGATGCCTGGACGCTTGGAGCCAGAAGCGAGAGCCCCTATGGGGCTTGCTCCCCTGCCTCACCAGGTAAGTGAAAAATGATAAGATATTAACATATCTTGTTAAATTACCTATGTTGGTGTTATGCTGTAACAGTTACTGGCATGCTCTTAACATACTGACTGTTTTGTTATTTATTGTTGGATTGAAACCATGCATTGATATGTACTTGGGTTATTTCCAATGTTCTGCCATGCTGTTATTACTAACAATGATTTATTCACAACTAACCTATACTTATTGATATACCTCTATTACTAAAGCACATCAGGACCACCACCATCACCCATGCTAATGTCTCTAGCCCAGTGAGTCAACCAGCCACCAGACAGAGAGGTGTCACTCCTCACACAATCGACAGCATGCAGACATACATTGTCACCCCTAGATTACGTGAGACATACGTGTGTCCAGATCCTATCTCACAGCCCTGGAAATGGCTGGTCTGCTGATATATCATTGCAGACTTACTGTTACAGCAGTTGTATGGGAACACTGATGTGTTGGGTTGGGGAAGAACAGCACATGATCTGCAGGCATAGACAGCAGTGTAAATATCATGTGACCCCACTGTTTGACATCTCCCTTGACTGCTGTAATGAATAATCCAACCATGAAGCCTAGTGAATATTATGGAACACATACTATTGGACTGAGTATCTGTAGTCCCATGTGGATGCTACCTCTCTCCAAACAGCCCACTATATTCCCTTGCATACATGCAGCAGGTCCATACATATGATAGCATATTATAGTACTCCTTACAAATAGTTACCTTGCAAATGTAGCAGTTGATAGAACTGTAGCTCAGGGCTGACTCTATCTGATGCATGCAGTACACAACCAATACATGGTTAGGTACAGGTTGTATAGGTTGCCTGGCATCATTTTTACTATATGTATGCAAGTTGGAGTAAGGTGTCAGTCCCTAGGGCCCTAGGTTGTCAGTGCATGTGCTATACATTCTCTCTCTTGGCATACTAGGCACACTTATGTCTGCCTACAGGGACATCCTCAGGGGTTTCCTCCTCTGAGTCCCCCTGTGGGTGTGGCTGTGGGGACCTAGGCACTGGTTGGGGGCTGTGTATCCCTTCCCTTTGCTATTTCTGCAGGATCATATTGTGTAGCATGACACATACTGTGAACATCTGTGCACATGTGGCTGAAGAGTATGCAGGGCTCCACCAGATATATCAAGGCACCAGAGCCATGACTTCAGTAGCCCAAACACACACTCTGTGATGTTCCTATTTTGTGCATGTGCCTCATTATGGCATTCTTCCATGGGTGTGTGTGTGCATTTCTGATTGGTGTCATCATCCATGGTTCCAGTGCATAGCCAGCATCCCCCAGTAAATGGCCGTGTGGGATGTCCCCCCTAGCAAACATCTGGTACAGCTATGATGAGTGCCAGATATGAGAGTTGTGATATCTGCCTGGGCTGCCAGCACACGCTTTCATGTTAATGTCCTGGGCATTGCACATGACCTGGCAGTTGATGGAGTGATACCCCTTGCGGTTCATATAGATTCTGCTCTCCTCACCTGGTGGTGCCTTGATGTGTACATGGGTGCAATCTGTGGCACCCAGTACCTCAGGATAGTATACTACATGGTAGAAGTGTTGCATACTGCTGGCCTTCTCTTCAGGGGTGTGAGGAAAATAAACGTGCTCACTGGCATATAGTAGCATGGCATCTAGGAACTGGTGGAGTACCCTGGATGTTGTTGCCTGCAAGACCAAGTTGGTCTTTGGAATGTACCCGTAGCTAGTACCCTAACAGCTACACATACCTTTGTTTCCACTGGGATGGGTTCCCCTCTGTTAACTCTGTGTCTGAGTTGAGTGTGGCAGAGCTCAGTGAGTTCTTGTAGTATGTCCCTGTCCACCCTGTAGCGGTCGACAGTCTCCAGCTCATGTAGATCCTGGAAGGTTACCCTGGGCCTGAACACTCTTCTCCTTCTCAGTCTAGGCCTATTGTCAGCTGCAGCAGCAACAGCATTGACCTCAGCATCCAGCACATACAGATGTAGCAGAGCTGCAGCAGCAGCCCTAGCATTCCTTCAATTACAAATCCCAAGTCTGTACTTCACTGGTGCAGAGTATGGGGGTGAAATCATATTGTAGGGTGTATGCAACCTTTTAGTGCTCTGCTGTAGATGCAGCCTGTATGATTGGCTACCTATGATGCATTCCACCTGCCAAGTACATCATTACAGACTGTTAATGGCCCTGGTTGAAGTGAAACAGGGGTCATCAGTAATTAATATACCATTGGCTTGCTCAGTCAATTATTTTTTGACAGCCTTCCTCACTCAGCACTGCAGCATGCCACGCAAACATGCACCACAAAGGTAAACAATGCTCAACAGTCACTGCACACACCTCCATGAAAGGTCACAGTCAGCATGGAGGCACTCTGCTCAAACCCATGCAAACACATGGAAACACCTGAAAATATGCACCCCGAAGGTAAACAAAGCTTAGTAGAAACTGTACATATCCTTCTGCTCAGCAGAGCACTGAGCTGCACAAAGAGGCCCTGCTGAGTTCCAATGAGATTACAAGTCCTCAGGCACACTCCCCCTTGATGTCAGGTACCTCTTCTTTGAAAATCAACATGGTTTTGTGGCTACATGGATGGGATTTGCAGACACATATACCCATTTGTGCTATTCAATAACCCCACTTCATTTGCATAGGGATCTGTGCACACAACCTGGAACTACATGGTTTCAGGCCCTGCCTCATTAGCAACAGCACCGTTCCACCATTGTAGATACTCCACACAAGGTCCTATGATACATTACTGTCACATACATACTAATAAATTTGGTTTTTACACTCTTTTTTATTTATTTTTTTCATAAAAGCATGTTTGCATACTGCTGCACACTGCGCAAACATACTATTATTAAAAAAAAAATTACTTTAAATTATTTCCCATACGATTTTGGACACAAAGTGGATAATTTTGCACATATCTGTGTCTACTATGCTATTTATGTCCATCAAACTACACTTTTGCAACCCCTGTTGTCTGTTTAAAATCCTGTACATGGAATTTTTCCATGTATACTATGGACACCAACATGGGGTCTGCAGGACTGCTTATCTGCTTGCTGGATCTCTCTGCCTCCCTCATTTGCATACAATTCACATGCTTATGAGGTGATTTGTATGCCATGGATAGTTCTATGTTGGCACGTGTGTGTGTGCCACCCAGCTCTATTTACTGGATTGCAAACCTGCTTACTTTCGTGTATGCAGTGCTCTACAATGCCTACATGGAAAAAAGTCCATGTAAGCTTTATTAAATTTCCACCAATGACTTATTCAGTTTACAATATATTTATTATTTTTGAAATACTCCACGTTTGATATTATTTCACAGTGTGAAAAGGTTTCATATGCTTTTGTTAAATTTACACAAAGATAACAGTTGTACTCATATCATTTGCATAACTATGTCATAAGACTTATATTGGTCAGTGCTGAATAACTCTTTAAAACATGCAGTGAAAGTCCAATATTCTTATTAAATCCATTGAGAGCAATCTGTTTGTGCAAGATGCATTTTCAAGACATTTCCCCATTATTGATGATTGACTTATAGGACTATAGTTGTCTAGTAACCAATTGCTATCCTTCTTGTGTACTGGGATAACTGTAGATGCCATAACTCTCAACTGCTCAGATTTTCGCAGAATGTCCAGATTTTTGGCTGATATTTTTCGTCTGTTCCTCATAAAATTTGTAGTTTACTGGCAAATCACTGGGGTGACCTGAGGATTTATTTTAGTAAATAATGACATATATTTGAGTTTCAGACTTCAAATCCTTCAGAAAACGTATGTTAAAACAATCCCTGTTACATTAGCAGCTTTCTATGTTTATAAGAGCAACATTTAAAATATGTCCCTATTTTTGGGCCATTGTCCCCTCATTTTGTTGGGCTTTGTCCAGATTTCTTGCAGTACGAAGTTGAGAGGCATAGTAGATGCAGAACATTGAATATACATTAGAGCAGGACAACCAGTGCTTTTTTAATTAGATGTGTTCACTGTCTAATGTTGTCAGGTCCCATTCCACGTGAACGTTTTACATTTTCTAAACCGATTTGAATAATATAAGCCTTAAAAAAAGGGCAAGTTTAATCAATGTCGATAGATATTTCCTGTTTGTTACTACATGACTGACTACTCATGATTGTAAAGCATGTTAAATTTATCAGCCATCTTCTCAGCATCACTAACTCAAGATTTATCGACTTTCAGAGGCTCTATAATTAGATCAGTTTGTGAAAATCAACATACTTGTAGGACATTTTTGTTAATTTTCTTTGTCTTGTACAAGTTCATTCTGAAACCTGGAATTAACAGTATATTTAACTCTTTAATTTTCTAGTAATATAATTTAATATTCTCTTATTGCACTTTGTTGTATCTTGTTGGGCGTTTCTGATAAATGCCATTAAATCTTTTTTTTTTCATTTTATACAGTTTGGTAAGACTATGAGCTTATCAAAATGGAAGCCTTCATTTTTAGTGAATTAATTACACTTAGGTTGAGCTGTAGCCTCCAAAGCTGAAGAACAAATAAAATAAAGATGATCTCATCTTTGACTTACTTTAACTAGTACCGCAGTGTTGCTCCTCTGCACATTAGTAAGATCATGTTTTAGTGCGCTACCTTTTATTTCATTATAGTGATATATTTGTTGTCATTCTCTTCTTAATTTGGGTTGATTAGACCTTTGAATAATAGGGTGCTATGGTCTGATGTGCAAAGACACATATTACCCTTCAGTTCGTGTATGACATCACACCAGTTACTAAAAACAAGATCCAAAATCATTGCACATAGCTGTAGGTGCAATCTGAACTAAACCCATCAGATTAACCATACCTATAAATTCCTGCTCATAGAACAATGAGGTCTACAATGGTGTGCAATATAAAATAGGATAATTGAAATTTCCTGATAAAATTGCAGGTCCTTTAGGTATGCTGTTTGCATGTTCTATATTAATTTTAAATGCTGTATGCAGTCCTGCTTTGGACTACCATAACATGCCAGTAAAGTTTGAATTTCATTATGTGGTATTCCTTCAATTTTTATACCTAAGATTTTCGAAGTTCAAGGTTTTTTTGGTTTTACCCTAAATGTAAGTAAAGAATGAGAAAGAACTGAGAAAGAAAACACCACTTAGTCATGTTCACTTGTTTTATTCAACTTCATTAACTACCTCAAAAGAAGAGCTGTAATATCTCAGCATTCTTCAATGATGGCTTACTATCAGGCATCCTGAGATACAGCTCTGATGGATATTTTGCACATCCACAAAATAAACAGCACCAGCAATGCTAGATTCAAGGACTTGAACTTTGCCCGTGATATAAATAGAATGTGCTGGAGAGACTAAGTGCCTTAAACGATCCTTGCATTATAATAAGCTCCCCATCCACATGAAGCAGAGTTCATCCCTAACCCTATTCAACTGAAACCTTGATCACTGGATGGGGAATTACAAATTCACCTCTGTTTTTGCCTCTCTGATGCCTCTCTGATGGACAGAGATCGACAGTAAGTAAATTAATCTCCAAAAAGCATACTACCCCCCATTCCTCTAAAATTCTTAGGACGAGATATCTGGACAAAGCCAATAATAATGGGTAGACAAAGGCTCAAAATAGAGACAAATGTTAGATGTTTCTCTTACAAACTTAAAAAGTTTATATAATTGCAGGATTTGTGTTAACAATCATTTTTGTGAGGGACATGAAGTCTGAAACTCAGATGTGTGTCATTATTTATGATGTCAATCCACAGTGATTTGCCAGAAAACCACACATTTTATGAGGATCAGACCAAAAATATGAGGCAAAAATCTGGACATTCTGAGAAAATCTGGACAGTTGAGAGGTATGTTTCCCCCACATAACCCTTAGCTTCCTCCTTACAAACATACTATGCCTTATAGGTGTCCAAGGTACTCTGGGACAAAACTGGGTTTGAAATGCTGCCCATTACTCAATAAACATATTTTCAAAAGTGTATACCTAATGCTAATATCCTTCTAGATAAACGCAGTGCTAAATTTTAAGCTATCAACTCAGTCAGATATTTCAACTAGCAATGATCCCATCCTACCTAAAATCATTTTGGAGCAAGTTATAGCCACACTATTCAAAATTACTAACTCCATGGGACCTGATAATAGATCTGACTATCTGTTTTAAGTGTGAAGTAGTGTTTAGACACAGCTTTCTTAAATCTCCCTTAATCATGTAGCGTGTCTGTTTCAGTACCATTAGCCAAAGGTGACTCCATGACAGACTTTGGCAGTGATAGTCCTGGTAGCTTCACAAGTATTGTCTGTAAAGTTAAGTGGTGTGTGGTTACCAAGCTGTTAAATGATGACACAGGTTACTTATAAACACTGGACTTAATCTGGATTCATAAAATGTCAGTCATGTTTATTAAATATAGATTTCTTAAAAAATTCATCTGTAAACCTGATCTTGACAAGGTTTTTGGCACCATCCCACATGCTTGTGTCACAGATAAATTAGCTTAACTCAACATAAACTAATATGTAGTCCAATGGATAGACAACTGCATGTCTGGCAGAACCCATGCAGTTAACTAGATGAGTTAGACACTGCCTTGGGATCCATGTTGCTCAACATCTACTTCTCAGAAGTGGAAATGGATGTCACTGTGGCTATGTTTGCTGATGACTGCAAATTGAATGTACCTAAAAATCTTCCTTGAACACTGAGGTACTCTAGCAAGGCCAGAACCAGATCAACACCCAGTTGTGTTAGTCCCAGGCTCAACATAAATGCCAAAAAGTGCATTGTTGTTACCTATAGGAAAGCCATCAGCCCTCTCACCTCACAGCTCTGCTTTCAGAACTGATACAACTATCTGGAACATGAATACTATGATGCTAACAATTTGTTATTTTGATTATCATGTCCCAGTTGTAGCAAATCCTTCTAACTTGCTCAGGTGATCTGTAGAGGTATCTCCACCAGGTCCTATGCATTCATGGTCCCTCTGTACTTTCCTAATAAGGCCTATCCTGAATGAAATGCAATACCCCTTTTGGCATGCACCTCACAAAGCACCTTGACTAGCTCGAAAGACCCCAATGTTTTCTGACTAAGAAGTCTTTCAGTCTTCACAATCTAACCTACCCCGAAAGACTAAATACCTGACCCATCAACTGTGTCTTAGATAGACTCTTGAGGGGTGATGTGATGTCTGTCTACTCCATTCAACACTGAAAGTTCCTATTCTTTTTGCCCTTCTTCATCTTTGCAGAAGCAGTGGTCTGTCTAACCCTCATGTCAAACCCCTCCCACATGAGCTGCAAGATCAACAGCACATGTTGCTGACATGACAGATCTGTATCATAGTGTACTCCCTGCCTTTGCTCTCCTCTCTACATCAAACAAAACAAGATCCTACCTACTTTCAAAACTAAACCTGTTAATTGGATGTTTGACTGTAAATTCATGCCATGCCTAGATTATGGAAATTATCTTCTTACCATGGACAGCTGGTATACTCTGAATATCAAGTAGTAGTAGCTTCTTAATGACCTTTCAGCAATAAACTTAGTATGAACCTATGAAACTAGTATTGTTGGCTTCTACAGTTTAGAAATGTTTTCAAGTACACCTCAGTTTATAAGAAGAGAGATGGGAATGAGCTGGATAAAGCACTTAGCTTTGAAATGTAGCGGTGGAAGAAAATCTGCAGTTATTGATCATGGCTTTAGCTTCTGCAAATATTTTTAACATGCCAACATAAGCAACTGGAAGAGAGAGAGAGAGGTGGAGATGTAAGTTGTGGTGTAAAAATTCATAGCTTCATGGATGGTTACTAGGCCCATGAACCATTTTAAACCTAGACAAGCTTATCACAAATTTACCAAAACATTATTGATGTGTCACTATGCCAAGGAATTTTACAATTATGATAGAGGTATGTACACATCAAGCATTCACAGACTGCCCCTGCCCGTTAGGGACATAACTGCCAAACTAGGGGTAAATGTACAATTTCCTATCCTTTGGTCCAGGTTATAAATGTTCATAGGTTAGTACTAGACTACATGTTCTTGTGGGGCATTTTACACTTAGCCAATTTCTTTCAAAGGTGAGACTCAAACTTGTACCTTGTGTCTGTGAGTTAAACACCTTATTCATTATGCCAACCCTCAATCCTCAACTAGTTTTAAATAGAAGGCATGGTATCTTTGAGGCATATGCCTGTCATACTAACATGCCCTGTTTATGTTTAATGGATGTGGTTGAAGTTTTGAGTGTGCACTTAGGTATTATATTGTTAAAATGAGTACAGAGCTGATGACTATTTTTGCAGAATTCAGGAGTGGAAGAAATGTGTCTGTTTTGATCTGCCAGCATGCAAAATGTTCTACACTCATAATAGGTCCATTGGTGGTTAATGAGTTATCAGCCCAATAGCCACTTTAAGCGTAGCCAAACTTTCCCCAAATTTATCAAAATATTGCTGATGAGTTAATACCCCAAGGAATGTTATGGTTATGATATAGACTTGTACATATCAGGCATTCACAGGTTGCACTGTCCATTAGGCACATAAGTACAAAACCAGGAGTGAATTTGTAATTTCCTATCCAATGGTTTAAGTTACATTTGAAAACAGTTAGGGATGAATTTTGCTTCACATATGGATTTATACCTATTTTTTTAAGTTTATCTAAAATGCCCAAGTGTGATATTGTGTCAAATGCATTGGCCAGATTGAGGTAGGCAGTGTGCACTGTTTTGCCCTCATCCATAGCATTAGTGACTTTCTCAAAAACATCCACCAGGTTAAGTAGCCATTACCTGCCTTTGGCAAAACTGAATTGGGTAGGGTCCAGTGTCTGTAGGTTTCCTACATCAGTGTTTATCAATCCATGATAATTCTTTCCATGGCTTTGCATATGAGAATAGTTAGTCTACTTGTTCTGTAGTTCTGTGGGTCCATGGAACACCCCCCTTGTACAGAAAGATAACTGTTGCAGTCCTCCATTTATTTGGTACAAAGCCTGTCTGGAGGCTATAGTTAAACAGAGATAGATTTTTAGTGGGCTTGACAGGCCATGCTTAATGCTATTCAGGAGACATCCTGGGATACTATCAAAACCCATCAAATCAGTATTCTTGGCCCTAGAGTTAATAAGGACCTACCCCCCCCCCCCAAAGTGATAGTTGGTGGGGGAATGGTGGGGGGCATTTTCTGGAGGGTGAATGGAGGTGCTATATCTTCTGGCTTTGTATAGGTGGATCAATTCACCATTAGTTCAGCACAGTGTTGGGTATTGTCTTTATGGTTGTGGACATAACTGAAGAAAGTCTTATGGTTGTCCTTAGCTTGGGAGACTATTTTTATCTCAAATTTGGTTTTGGTGGACTTGATTAGTCCCCTGAGTTGCTTGTCCAGATTGAGGATGGACTTTCTACCTTGCTGAGCAATGCCCTTCCTGATTTTGGACCTCACTTCCTCCAAGCAAGGATCGGCCTCTTCTCCTAGCAACAACAAACTATCAGCCATGGCTGGACTGTCTAAACCAGAACTATGCTCTGTAAACCTATGCCCTTCTCCCACTAAACTCTGCAGGCTCCAAAGCCATTCACAGGGCCCTCTGACGATGGATTTGAGATGCTACCCCATCAACAAATCTATGCCTCCCTCACCCCCTGTCCACTGAACCTACTGACCCATCCACCCCCTAGCATTAATGGTAGGAGGATTACCTGTAGGAGCAGCAACTGCAGAGTCCACAGTCAATACTTCTGCTGCCACCACCTTGCTGGACTGTGACTGACACATTCTTTTGCCTCTGGCTGCCTGCTTGCCCTTTGATGGTTGCCATCTCTTATGACTGCCTTGGCCCTGTGCTACTGCCACCGTAGTCTCACTGCTTGGCATTTCCTCAAAGAAGGCTCTCCATCCAAGCCACAATGTCCGCCCACATATGCCACAATGTCTGGACATCAGCCATGTCATCCACTGAGCCACTGACACCTGCAATGAGACCAGACCAATGTAAGCAAACATAAAAAAAACAGAATGTCCCTGACACCCAATGACAGGCATTATATATTCATAGATTAGTACTAGGCTAACTGCCCTTGCAGGCCATTTTAAACCTATCCAATCACCCCCTGCGACAATCAAATCCTTTACCTTGCATCTGTAAGGTAAGCACATTAACCATTATACCAAGTTCAGAATATACATCCATTTTCCATAAAATTGTGTTTGTCTGGCAAATTAGTGGTAAACCGTAAAAGATTAAAGTTAGAAAATAATGACAGACATTTGAGTTTCAGCCTTCATACCCTTCTGAAAATGCATGCTAATACAAAACCTATTATTCTATTATTCTATCAACCTTCTAAGTTTATAAGAGCATTTTTTTTAAATTGTCCTCATTGTGGCTTTTGTCCCTCTTTTCTTTATGGCTTTGTCCACATGCTTTGCTCTAAGAGATTGAGAGGCTCACACAAGCAACTCAGTGTAACATTATGTTAAGGAACAGCTGATGAAACAAACCCCGCACCATAGGAATTCTCTCATCTTAACCTCCACCCCAATTGCTAGTCTTCATGCCCATAGACACATCCACGCTATTCCAACCTGTTATTCTCTAGTCAAAATCTACTTCCCTTATGATGAACATAAAAAAAAAAAATAGAATCAGAACAGAGACCTCAAAGGCCCTGCAAATATCCAATTTCCACTGTGCGCTAACCAAACCAACACTCACGAGCAATCGGACCACAACCCAAGCAATCCAGCCGAAGACACCATCCACCAAGGGAATGAGAGAACCACTGAAGCTACGCACAGATCACCCTCACATCCACAACATCCAGCCACAGCATCTACTAGAATGCTGAGAAATGAGGTACCCTGTAAACTAGCTTTTTGAATTGCTGACATTCCAAGCAAGCCTTTGTACACATCCAGCTGTTATTTAAGCAACAATACTTCAAGTCTAAGTTACTTTGTGTTACTACATGCTGTACCCTTTGTTCTGAGTATTTATTTTACTAGGCTGAAGAACAGATCTATGGACGTGTTGAGCTTTATAATTAATAAAAGACAAAATAATGCATACCACGTGATTCCTGCCATTCAGCTGCAGGGCAAGTTAAACTGCTAGTGCATAAAATAATTGTTTCTCGTCAGGTCAGGAAGAAACAGTTGAACATTTGGGTTCTCATTCAAACAGCTTTATTACATACAAACACACCATAAACGAAGTTAAGTAACTTTTACTTATAAAAAACTAGCTATCATGCACATAGATGTTAACACTCTGGCTGCACCTTCAAAATGGCGCTGAAGATAACATGTGCTTGGAATTGATATGCACACACAGACCTTGGAAATGCTTCTTAAAGGTACAGCACACCTGTTATGCTACATCCTCCCTCTTTGAGAAATGAGTCAGGAATGGTCACTGGAATTAATAAATATGCAATTTACAGAGGAATCATTTTCATCATGCAATTAGACAAAGCTAGGTACATATATACAACTATGTCCAAGTTGCTGTGTATTTCACACTAGGCTTTGAGATGCGAACATATCGAGTGACATAAAATTTGGGATCTGGTTTAGCAACTGGAATTGTCTCTGTTGACTTTTCAATCTTAGGAACCTTTGGATCATCTACTGGAACAGTATCAGGAGTCAAGACACATTCTGGAACAGGAATATCATCTGGATTGCTCTGAGAGTTAGAGTCTTTGTCAAAGGAACAATGCTGTAATGTCATTTCTGCTACAGGAAGAAAATGTCTGCAATTTCTCCTGTGCTCCACATCCTCGGTTTTTACAAAATAGGATCTTGACTCTGCACATATACTCATTACTTGACCAATCCAATCGAAACCTTTCACTGTTTGTATCTTCACTTTCTCTCCTTCTTTCAATGGACAAAGAAATCTGCTCGATTTGTCATAGATGGACTTTTGAAAAGAACACTTCTTAAGTAACTGGACTTCAATGTTTTTGTTGTTTTTAGCTTTAGCCTCAATAAACTAGAACTGATAGGCAATGTTGTTCTGGTTTGCCTGGATAGAAGTCTCTGAGCAGGTGAGTCAAGTATATCGTCACGGGGTATGTTTCTGAGATTGAATAAGTTAAAAAAAAATCAGTATTATCATGCTTCAGCTTCTCAAGTAATTGCTTTCCACTCTGTAATGCACGTTCAGCAAGTCCATTTGATTGCGGATACTCTGGACTACTAGTAACATGTACAAAGTCCCACTCTCTTGCAAATTTTTTAAATAATTGACTTGTAAATTGGGTACCATTGTCAGAAAGAAAGCCATGGACTGAGAAATGGCATTTCAACTTAGTAATGACTGTAGTTGAAGTTAGATTAGTTAGTAGATCAATCTCAAACCAATTTGAATGAGTCTACTAGTACTAAGTAATGTTGATTGTTCCACTTGGATATGTCAGTAGCTACTATTGACCAAGGTAGTTCATGGATTTGACTAGGCCGAAGTGGCTCTTTTTGCAAATGTGGTCTAGTACTATTACACACTGAACAGGAAGAAAGTGCTCTATCAATGTCTTTCACTAGAGAAGTCCAGAACACAAGTACTCTTGCTCTTCTCTTAGTAGATTCAGAACCTGGGTGACCATGATGCAAAATCTGGATATACTCTTGTTCTAAGGAAGCAGGAACAACAATTTCAGGACCTTTGAAAATAATGCCATCTTCCATCAACAAGTCATCTTTGTAAGGAAAGTAAGTTTGCACATCGGGTGGTACACTAGATTGCGTTGACAGCCATCCAGCACTGATGTAGTGATTGTGATTTTGAAAAAAAAATGGATCAGTCATTGTATGATCTTGTAGCTCATCATCATCTTGTGGTAGTAAAATTACACTTCCATGACATCAAACTCAAAATTCTCTGAGTCAAGCTGCTTCATTGTATTTCTGGGTGATCTGGATAAGGTATTAGCCAGATAAAGATGTTTTCCTTTTGTATAGACCTTTTTGAATTTGTACTTTTGTAATTTGAGCATCATTCTTTGTAATCTTGCTTGAGCTGAATGCATAGACTTCTTTTAAAATAGTAACCAAAGGTTGATGATCAGTTTCAAGCTGGATATCTTGACCATAGATATAATCATGAAACTTGGAACATGCAAACACTATTGCCAAAAGTTCTTTCTCAATTTGAGCATACTCCATCTCAGTCTGGGTAAATATTCTAGATGCATAGGCTACTGACCTGCTTTCTTGAAGAATAACTGCACCTAAACCACATTCTGAAGCATTGCAGCAAAGAGTTACTGGTTTGTTAACATCATAGTACTTTAATGTTGGTGGGGTAGCAATTTCCTGCTTTAGAACCTGAAATGCTTTCTGATGCTGTTCTAGCCATGACCATGTAATATTTTTACATGTGACCTCTCTCAAAGGCACTGTCATTTCACTGTAGTCTGGTATAAATTGGCCTAAATAGTTGACCATACAAAGAAAATGTTGTAGAGCCTGCACATTATACGGTGCTGGCATTTCAAGAATGGCTGCTTGATTGGACAGGTCTGGTCTCAAGCCAATACTTGTAAATAAATAACCTACATATGTAATTTCAGGTAGTCTGAATCTGCACTTCAGAGGATTGAGATTTAAGTTCACTTCCCATGCTCTGTCTAGAACTCTCTTAAGATTTCTGTCATCCTCTGCCTCACCATTGACTCTGACCAATAAATCATCTACTATTATGGTACAAGGATAACCCAAAAAAATTTGCTCCATTGCACGCTGAATTTATTCCAAATGGCATCCTGAGGAATCTATATCTTCCAACTAGAGTATTGAATGTAGTCAGTAGTGAAGATTTGCGATCAAGCATCACTTGCCAAAATGAACTTTTTGCATCCAAGACAGAAAAAACAGTGGCATTCAGTATCAGGGCTGTGACTTCTTTGATTGTATACATAGGATGATGAGGTCTCTTCAATGCTTTGTTCAAATCTCTTGGGCCAATGCATATTCTGATTTCATCTGCGCCTTTTGTATGAGCTGCTACCATTGATGACACCCATTCAGTAGGTTCAGTAACTGGACAAATTACACCTTGTTGCACCATTTTATCCAACTGAGCTTTGACTTTATGCTGTAGAGCCATGGGAACTCTTCTTGCTGGTCTGAACACTGGACTGATTTCTGTGTCTAGTTTTATAGAATATACCACTGAAAGTTTCCCCAACTTGTCATCAAAAACATCAGCATACTCTGAAAAAATAGTGTTAGTAAAGCTGGAACTGAGACACGTGCATATTTGATGAACTTCTTTAGTAAAAGAAAGCAGATTTATTTTCAAACTGTCCTTGAGAACCAATCAGGTCATCAAACTACATAGAATAATAGGCTATAACAGTTGTTGGCCACATAACATGAAAGCACTACTGAACCTTCAGTTTGACTTTCTTCACCTCCATAAGTAACAAGCTTCACACAACTAGTCACATTTAGTTGTTTACCATCTCTGACCCTTGCAAATGTATCTGTAGACATAACATTACACTTTGAACCAGTGTCTACCTTGAGCTCGATGGGTTTACCATTGATCTGAACAGTACAAAACACTTAATTTATTGCCAATAAATCTACTGCATCAATCTTTTCACCCATCACTGACACACCATCTACATAGAAAGCAGACTGCTCCAGGTTTACTTGATCAACTTGCATTTTTGAGTGACCTTTCTTTGTAACTGCATTAGGCCTACTTGATTTACAAAACCTCTGAAAATGGTCCCAATTGCTATGCACGTTTCTCTTCTGAATTCATAGTTGGCACCACAATTGCAACAGTTAACAATATAGCTTGATTTGAGTTTTGCTGATTCACCCTTATACTGTACTGAGTTGTGTCTGTTCTGCACTGGATAGCCTTGGTTCTGCACTGAGCATTCTTCTTTAATTGAACTGGTTGTGGAATTTGCTAGAAGACTATGGGTTTTACCTGGAAGCCCCACAGGTGCTGCTGCTGCCATGTGTTTAGGCCTGCTTTTGCCTATCACATGTTGCATGCTGTCTACATTAGTTCTGGAGCCAGTTGAAACCGTGCTCTTATCACTAGCAAGCATACTTGTGTGCCTTTCTGTAACTTCATGGATCTGACAAATCTCAATGGCTTTGCTCAGAGTCAAATCACTGTCATGAAGCAAAATCTTTCTCACAGGAGAATTATTAATACCACACACGAGTCTGTCCTTTATTAACTCACCTTTTAAATCACCAAACTGACACGTTTTAGCTTTGTTTCTTAGGTCAGTAATGTAAGCTGCAAAACTTTCCCCTTGCATTTGATCTCTCGTGTAAAACAAATGCCTGTCTAATGTAATATTAGTCTGGGAGTTACACATTTATCTGAATTTGCACTTTAAATACTTGGGGTCTTCCTTGATTCAGCCTGCACAACAATACAACAAGTTCCTCCTTCACCTTCATACACTGCTGGTGCATATACAAATGAATGCTCCCTTTCAATAGCCTCTGACCCTGCCAGGTTTAGTAAAATGAATGCCCTGGTGAGTGCATCTTTATCAGAATAAGTTGCTTGTATAAATATATCATACTCTTGCTCAAATATGCTCCAATTCTCTGCAACATTTTAATCAAACAAGTGGGTGTGGCTTGTGAAATCCAACTGCAATATTAACATATCTTAATGAAGAATTTTGCAAATGAACATGGACACACACACACTTGTACATGTGCTTGGAATTTATGCTGGTACTTGAAATAGCACAATAAGTCTCTGTATAACTGAACTTTATTAAATAAATCTCCTGGGCACTGTAATATATTGAAATTAGTTCACCATTGCTTCAATTATTATAAACATTTATCTTGAAATTATTTGACTGTATATTTGATTTTAAATCATCATTTTTCATCAAATCATTAAAATAACTGTAAAGTGAGTATAAACTGAATAAACTGGGATATGATGAGCTGAGGGCTAGAAACATTCTTTTATGAATAAAATATTTATGAATAATTTATTTTTGTGCAATTATAATTAAAAAAAAAAGTAATTACACTTTGCAACTTAAACTGCAAAGAAGAAGAGAAGAAGAAGACACTTGTGAAAAACTAACAAAAATACTAATAAATGTGAATAACAGTACACAGTTTTCCCAAAATGGCTGCACTTTGCCAACTACTCTGTATAATGCAAGAAACACTCTGTAATGGCAGCACTCTGTGAATAGACACACCGATGCACAATAATTTTTTTTGAAATGGCTGTATTTGATTGCACTTCATGAAATAGTTGCACTTTGCACACAACAAACTCTTTGGAATAAATGCACAGTAATAAACACACATTGTAAGCACTTTTACACACTTTGAGATACTTCTAATAATTCTTGTTATGCAATTCAAGGCTTCAGTCAATGCAAAGTAGTAATTTATGCCAAAACACATGCAGTTGCCTTGCTTTATTTATGCTCAACGTGCCCTTTTCTGCCCCTTCTGTTATATTTGTTTTGCTCATTTAATCTCTTAATGTGCCCTTTTGACTTTCTGTTATATTTGTTTTGCTCATTTAATCTCTTTTTATCCCTATTATACTTTCTTGTGCTTGTTTTAACTCTAGACCTGCTTGTTTTACTTTAAACATGCTTGCTTTATCAAGTAACCTTGTTTCAAACATTTAATTTGATTAATGAGCTTTTTTATGCTTCTCTTTTGCTTAATAAATATTTCTGTGCAATTTGTTTGTGAAGTAATACGTTTTGTGCTCTTGTAATGCTCCATTTTATCTCTTTTAATAAATAAATCTTTTGTGCATAT